>NC_056573.1:22062717-22330217 GCF_018340385.1 Cyprinus carpio | reverse complement strand
AATTTTTATAACTGATAACAAAAACAAATAAGAAACACAATTATTTAAACAAAATATTGTTAAATGTGCAGTGTCACCTAGTGTTTTCTGGGAATGTCAGTTTACAGGGTTTTTTTTTTTTTTTTTACTGTAAATTATAGATTATAAACTTATCATTAACCAAGGTTTTTACTGTCTTTTTTTACAGTGTACACACAGACATATACAGTTTTTCTGTAGCTCAAGTAGAGTATGGTGCTATCAGTCCCAAAGACATAGGTTCAATTCCGAGGGGATACAAGAACTGATAAAAAAATTACATCTTGTTCAATACAAAAATGTCCCCACAAGGGTAGTAAAATCAAATGCAAAGTTAGGACCAACATGGATAAAAAGCCTACTATAATAAACATAATAATAAAAAATAAATAAAAAAATAAACACGGTAAGTAATGATTTAATTAAAACCTAAATATTCCAAAAATATTTTTGTATATAAAATTTTTTTCTTTAATTATTAGCTCAGTATAAAATAAAAAAAGTCAATAGAAAATCCCCGCAATGACAGAAAAGCAAACATGTGTCAGTGTGTCAGTCGTGGTTCATCATTCTGTCACTCATGTCACCCTGTGGTTTGAGGATGATCTGTAGGATGTCAAAACATACACACACTCATCTCCACCTGAGTCCTCACTTACGTGCACTGGAACATATACACAACTAAACATTCACACACTATCATTTAAAAGTTTGGGTTCAACAACCTTTTTAATGTTTTGAAAGAAGTCTCTTATGCTCACCTAGGTTGCATTTATTTGATCACAAATACAGCAAAAACAGGAATATTGTACAATTTCAAATAGATTTTGTGTAAATATATTTTAAAATGTAATTTATTCCTGTAATCAGATCAATCTAATATGCTGATTTGCTGCCCAAGAAACATTTCTAATTAACACCAATGTCCAACATTGAAATAAATGTCAACAGTTTAATAAATTTGTGTAATTTCTCTGGAAACTCTGCAACATTATTTCAGGATTCTTTGATGAACAACAGGTTCAAAAGAACAGCATTTATTTCAAATACAAATTCACACACTATACCAAATGTTTCCTGTTTCAAAATATGAAAATTGAGAGCAATCAGAATTCCAAACAGAATCCTGATTCTCTGGTATTATTTTGTTTATGGTCTGAGGGAATTTGGTAGCGCTCATTATCAGCAGCTGACATGAGCAATGTGTCATTGGCTAAAACAGTGGGTGCCTGCTTAAGGACCTCTCCCCTCGTTACGACCTAATCACTCCAATTAAGAAACATCTGTCCTCACTCAAGGCATGACAGCAATCAACCAGCCATTCTGAGATCCGACACAGGAGCACCTCCATCCTCTCAGTCACATAGAACTAATATATAAATAGCTAACTGATAGGTTTTTGTTAATGCACACATAGAAATCTGCACTCTTCCTAGTGTTTGGCACCAATACTACTAAATCCCTGGCTTTGGTAGGTTGCCATGGTAATCAAGTGTAGCAGATCAGATTTTCACACGTGATGACAGTGACAAAAGGTGGAACAATCATTCTGATCACACACAAACAATGTTTTTGCATCAACACGGTTATAAAATTACGTGTCGTCCCAATTTAAATTGATTTACAAAGCAACACCAGAATTTATCATACAGGCATTTACCAAATCTGCTGGTAAGAATATATTTAGCACATTTACATGATGTGAAACAAGCCTAAAAAAGAATCACCATCAATAAGAAAAGAGAACTGATTTTGAAATGGCTTTTGGAATTTATGGTAATAATGGGTATGTGTGATTTTCTCTCATAACACTCTGCCAAACACAATTCATGATGTGGTCTGTAGACTGTGGTGTCAGGCAGATAACTGTTAAAATGCCCTGCCTAAATTTAGCAATAAATTCCAGCACTGAATACCATCCCAGTGAAATGTTCTTACCCACATGTGAATGTCTATGTCAAATCACCATGGAGACGACAGAAACCAGCCTCTGCTGCACAAACCTGCAACTCTTTCATTACGGATTATCCTTTAGCAGGAGCGAAATTATCAACCTTGCAAATAACTACTGAGGACATGAATGTGTGTGTGTGAAGAGGAGAGAGATTAATTTTCCTTCACACTGTCTACCACATCCTTATAAATTGTGGTTTCAACTGACAACGTAGACAGAAATGTGTGCAGTATTATGCACAACTCTATGAGGCTATGGGGACAGAATGTTAGATGAGCAATAATTTAAGAATGAATTTGTCTTTTTTTCCATACTGGTCCAGATAAATCCTTAAAATTTGTTCAAAATGAATATACAACATGAATGTTCAACAATCAAATCCTGTAGCCTATTTGAAGAACCATATGGCAAAATCACACACATGACTTTCTTCTATGGAACACAAATGGAGAAATTTAGAAAAATAAACACTCTTTTCCAGGCAGTACGAGCCATAAATATGTTCAATGTGACTTCTTACTTCCTTTTGTTTTCCATGGAAGAAAGAAAGTCGTACATGTTGGAACCAACATGATGGTGATCCTCATTGCTCACAAAAGGAGGACTGAATCCTATTCTGAGTAAATAATTCACCGAAATGTGTCACAGAGCTCTGCGGTTCGGCAGAAAGAGCACAGAGAAGAAGCACTCTTAATGTTTTTCATTCCTCTTTGTTGTTTTATAGATCTTTGGGAACCAATTGTCAATTTAAATTTAATCTGTTCCAGAAGAAGGTCAGAAACATACCTCAATGAAAGTGTTTAAGGTTGCTTTAATGCTTCCTTCTGCGGCTCTGACCAGAAGGAAGACAAATGATTCGGTTTAAAAGTGTCCCAATAGCAATACTCTTTCTCCTCTAAGCCAAGCAAATTCATTCAGATTTGTAGTTAGTGGGGTAGACTGGAATTGTACAGGCTAAGAAAAAAAAAAGCGAATCAAGTAGCCTAATTCATGCCTATCGTAAAGACACTATAAACGCACAATGCAAAAAACAAAGCATTCAGAAATCAAACTAAATGTAAAATGTGCTTGCTCTACATTCAGTAAGTCCATCCAGACACTAGCTGTCTTATGTAAATAATATATATCATATGAATATTATTTGACAAAAAATACATTTGGATTTTAATTTAAATATTGTAAAATTATTTTATCTTTGTAAAACCATTTTTTGTTGTTGTTGTTGTTTTTTGAAAACGTCTGAATGATTAACTACATTAGTTACTGGTCTTTTGCACGCACACAAATAAATATTCATTGAATATATAGCTTCACTTTCATAAATGATATCCGTTTTTAAGCATCTTTAAGATTGAAATCTCCACAATGACAGACTCGCAGAAAATATGGGCCTTGCTTTTGCTTTTGCCTTTTTTTTTTTTTCTAAAGGACCCCACCCACCCACAATATTCCCCCCCTTCACAAAATTGTAACACACTGAACTCAACGTCAAATAGCTTTACACTCAGCCAATCACTAACAACAGCATTCGGCAACCTACATCTCAGTGACCAATCGTATGTTCTACAGACTGTCATGTGACACAAAGCCCCGCCCCATTTGTGGAATCATTGAGAGCGCGAGTGGAACTACAGCGATTCAGCGGTGACCGGCGCAGATCCAACCAGCTGGAGGATCCGGAGAGATTTCTGAGGCGATACGAACGCTCCTTACGTGGACTGGCTTCCTTTATTTCTTCTTAAGATTTTGAAGAAGGTATGTAAGCCTTCACTTTGCTCTCACAATTCAAAGGTTGCAGATTTAGATCATAAAATCAGCGCAGAAGCTGGTGGCAGCTGCTCATGAAATGAACTGTGTCACCAATAACTTATTCATAAAAGTGCTTTATCTGCAGGATGATCGATTCAACCAGACAAATATATTGACATTTATTTAGATGTTTCGTTTATTACATTTCTTTGTCAAAGTAAAATTATCTGTTAGAAATTTATATATAAGCTTCTTGTCTAATTTTGAAACATGATATGCAGATACAAAGATCTTTAAAAGCCACTTTTTGCCTCTCAGGGTGTAACATCCAAACAGCTATAAGTGTTTATCCTTGACTCTTCCTTAATTATATATAACTGTTCTCCTTATATGTTCATTATTATTATTATTATTATTATTATTATTATTATTATTATTATTTATCGCACCAAAACCTGGAATATTTATATTTTATTGCAATAACGTCACCTCTCTACATCATTAAAAAAGATAAAACTGGAAATAAATGTATTCATGTTTTGAAAAAAAAAGAAATATTAAAATATATTTTTATTTTATTTTGTGATTTAATAATTCATTCAATTCATAGAAGGGTTAAATGTGTAAAGTACATTATAAAAAAATATTTTTCATAGTTGTAAATAATACAAATATTATTAAAAGAGTATGTTTCACAAAAAAAAACTATTTCAGTCTTTCTTCTTCAAAATTTCAAGTTTAATTTGATGTTCCTTGCCATTTCTTTTGCAATCTATTGTGAAATTTACTAGCTTTTTCTGAGTGAAAACTGTTTCTACACCAATTTCTTTTTAAGTAGACACTGGGAATTGTTGTAACACATTTTGTTTCATCATGTTTTGTGCTATGTATCTCAAATGTTAATATAGTATTCCTAAATTTGTCTGCAACAAATTAAAGTAGTTTAGATATGTACAGTTTACATCAAACTATGTAAATTAATGTAAAATATAAAGAGTGCTATTGTTAGTGTTGTCCCCAGAGTGGGCCCCAATTAAAAACACAGACATTTTTAAATTATGTGCATTAATTTATTGTGGAAATCAAATGTCTTAATTGTAAACATTCTCATTTTTAAAGTGGTAAGCACATTAAAAGCATTTTGAATGAAAACGCAAATAAAATGGGAAACAAATGTAGGTGTATACACTGTCCCATTTTGAGCAATCTTTGTGGCTCTAATAGATCAACCCTCCTTGTCTGCTCAGAGATAAAATTTCTAGTTTTTAAAGCTCGCTCCAGATCACCTGGATTTCACTTCTTGTGTTTGACTGCTTTCCATTGTCAGTCTGATCACAAACTGTTGTGTTGAGTCATCTCAGCGCTCAGACTCTCATCATCACCGCTGGATCATTAGATTAAATCAGTAAACTGATGCTTGTATGTGGGCTGAAGATAAACGTAGCTTAGTGACAAGTTAAATGTGCATGATTACCTTTAATCTGGGTTTCAGTTTCGTTGTTCTCTGCAGTTTTTTGTACAGTAAATGTTACTTATTAACTACAGCAGTTGATGTTTTGTGTAGATGAGTTACTGTTTAAAAGAAAAAGGAGATTATGTGCTGAAAAACTGAATCAAGTCGATCCCTCAAATCCATCTGGTGTTGTTGACAGGATCCAGATGTGTCTTATTGCAATATATGAAATCTGTTTGTTGCCGTTCCGGTCTGCAGTGAGATAAAGTGAGGTCACGGAAAGCTGCAACAGACCGAAAAAGACAACTGTTAAATATATTACAGGCTGTGTGATTATATCTGTACCGAAAAGTAAACACCTCTCCACACACACACACACACAATCTCCACCTTCTTTGTCTGTCTCCCGGGTTTATCTCCACCTACTGCCACCTTCAGAGACACCTGAACACAGACATAATGATTCAACAGCAACGGGCGTCTGAACACCCCCTCCTCTCTTTCTCTGTCTCTCTCTCTCTTACACACAGCAAACAGGCCCAAACAGAGTCAGAAAGGGCTTCTATTCTTTCATGAATAGGGGACACACAGTGTGATAAGAGACACAAATCCGATGTTTTTAATGTCAGGTATATCTGCAGGATAAGATACACTGGCCTCAGAAAGTATTTGAACATTTAATTATGTCATTGTATGAATGTCATTGAACTAAAAAATTATTATTTTAATTAATAGATTTTAAATAACACCGCTTAAGCACACTTATATAAAAGGAAAACATTTCACAAAGAGATATTGTTTGAGTTTTAGACTGGAAAAGAAAATTTAAGACAAAAGTATTGGGACATTAAGAGTTTAAAATTGTGAGATGTTAAAAGTAGTTGCAAAAATATTTCTGAAAATTAGTTTTGAGGGAAACCTCATTTGGTTGCAAATGCCAATGTCTAATGTGAAAATTTAATGTGTAATCTAATGTCTAAAATGAAGTTCAGAATGCTGTCTTGCACAAGACATATAAGATAGAAGTACATCTCAAATACATAGAGTATCATTAAAAAGTTTGTTTTTTAAAAGAAATCAATACTTCTATTAAAAATCTCACCGACCCCAAACGTTTCAACATGTAGTGTAAGAGTATTGTAGTTTGAGCCTATAGTGCTAGATGTACACACAAAACAAATCTCCATTGAGCAAAAAAGCACACAGCCAAGGACACTACAATAATAAGTAACAGTTTTGTACTGTCCAGAGGATAAATTCTTAGGAGTGTGAACATTTTACATTTACCAATGTTATAAAATAGTTTGAGCGCAGCTCTTTTAAAATTTCCCAGAAATCCAAGACCTCTTGCAGGAGGTAAGCACATTGACTGTTTTTCAAGTAAAAAATGAAAGAAGTAGTTTTGTTCTGAGGTGTGTGGTATTCAGCAGCATAAATGTGGGCGTTTATCGCAAACAGTGAAAAGCAGTCACTATTCAACAATATTTTCACACACACACAGAAGTCAAAGCAGCTCTAAAATCTATAGAATGCTTGGGGTGTCTTGAGGGAAGCCACGCCCATTCCAAGTCTCAACAAAATCCATCCACACATACAGATAACATACCTCAATGTGTGGTTGTGGTGTTTTGGGAAAAATATTCCAGAATGGGCTGCACTTCAAAGAGATGTTCATCCATTCTGTCTGAGGAACAATAATGAACAGGAACACCTCAGGGGGAATATGACACCAGCTGCTAAGACGCCTTCTTGCTTTTTGTATAGCGCTTTTTCTGGGTGCGCTTGAGAATGTGCGCTCGCATATGTAGACTCCATCTAGAGGCTTCGCTATTTCCAGTTGCATCCACACTGTAATCTTTTTAGTGGAGAGGATGTTGAGATGGATTATTGAAGCCCCAGCGTGCTGCGTGTGTCATTACCGTGGAGAGATCAGCACAGTGAGGTTAATGAGCCAATCTGCATAAACTTTGTCCCCATCTGGAGCGTTTGGGTGGTGTGGGGCAATGCGTTACCAGCGTTCCTGCATCTACATCACCAACAACCCTTAACGTAGCAAATGATTTATGCTAACGATCTTTTTACTCTTCACTGAAAACTTACAAGCTCAGGCTCCCTGGAGCACAACTGTGGATAGTTGGTAAAAATCACACTAAAACGGCATGGTTTCGGCTGCAGTGACACATTTATGTACAGTTAAAATATGGGATTTTATGTAAAATTTCCACCACCTACTGCTCAGTCATAGTATGTGATTGTATACTTTATGTATTTTTTTTAAAATGAGTTTGGAGTTAAAATACCATCTCTTATACCAGCTTAATGTTCAGAGACAACTACAAGTAAGCTGTTCATAGTTTGATTTCCTTGAAAACTGTAAATGCCCCGTGTCTGTGTGCTTTCAAAAGTCTTTTTGAGTAACAACATTGGCTCAGTCAATGGCACGAGTTTAAGGTGGGACTGCTACTGTTTTTTTTAACAATGGCAGATTGGAGGAGACTTTCCATGAATGGAAACCATCATTTTGGTAATTCCTTTTAGTGTCACTAGTGGTGTAGAAATTACATACAGTCATCTTAATTGGAATTAAAATAGCCATTATGGAATTTGAATGGAACACATCCTAATTGCTGCCTTTGAAAAGACTTGTAGAAAGAACTGGACTGGGGTGTTTTTAAGACTTAGATTTAGTTTTTAATCTGAGTACACTCTTAAAAATAAAGGTTCTTTGTTGGAACAGTGGTTTCATGAAGAACCTTCAACATCCATAGAACCTTTTTGCATAAAAGGTTCTTTATAGTTAAAAAAAAAACAAACAAACAAAAAAAAGTTATTTAGATTGAAATGTTCTTCACGCTTGGTTCACTGAGAAGTTAATTGGGGAACCAAAATGGTTTTCTATGGCATTCAAAGCAAAACCCTCCTTTTGGAACCTTTATTTTTAAGACTGTATAGAAAAACACTGCATTTCCATGCCCTACAGGGCAAAATAACTACACATTTTGTCAGCTGAGATATGACTGTAGTCAGATCTCTTAGACTATGATTGACTGTGACAGATGGGTTTGGTTGGACTATGCTTAGAGAGAAAACCAAATGTGAAAATTAAAATAATCAAAAAACCGAGCCAATCTACTCCCTTCCAGTTTTGGTGTAGTTAGTTACTGCTTTTTTTTTTCTTTTTTTTTTAATTCTAGGCAGTTTAAAAGTTGTCAGTTGTTGACGTCATCACTTCAGCTTCCTTTCCCAGGTTTTTTGTAGTGTAGTGTTGAAAATTCAGTGACACTTCTACTGACAAGTGACGTTCTGCTTTCGCACATGGTGGCTGGAGTTATACTGCGCAAGGTTCTTAGTTTGGGAAATGTAGGCGGTAATTGTAAGTGTGCATTCACAAATTAGCTCTAAAGATCTTGAATTGTCTCAAAAACATCCACAATCAGTCTTAAAGACATTCATTTGACTGGTGAACAGCTTCTTTGACAGTTACATCATAACTGTGATGAAATAATGTGAAATTAAGGCATGTTTTTAAAGGCTTAATTATGCATAATTTATCTTTGATAGTTCTTTTCCCCAAAACCCATGGTAAAAATGTGTTTAATCAAAGACCAGTTTTGATACAATGTGAATTGATACACCAGATTTCTCCTACGAGCTGAATTGAAAAAAACGTGTGAAATTGATTTTAATCGGTTTCATTGGAAACTGATTAAAGGCCATTGTAAACACTGTCTTGAGAACATTTTCTGAAGGTGCTGACTGTAGAATGTGCCATGTGTTTATGACTGATCATTTAACCACAGACATCTTACACAGCAGTTTCCCAAAAGAACACCTCTGCATTAGGAAATTAAGAAAAAAACATAAATGTCAGCAAAGAAATGCAATAGATTAAAAAACAACAACATCCATATAACTAAAAATGAAACTGCAAGATGTCTGTTTGCTTGAGTCTTGTTGGCTGTAATCTGTGATCTGCAGATTCAATAAGTTGAAACCTTTTGAAGAGCAACCACATACGCATGCAGTTAAAGAACACTGTGTTCTACTGAGTGTCTACGGCATAAACAGAAAGCGACGATTCCTCTTTTTTTTCTCACTTCCAAAGACAACCACCCAGCTAGTCTAAACCATTAGACATTTCATTTCCCCCCTCTCATTACCCATAATGCTGTAAACCCCACTAGGCACAGTGTGGGACCCTACTGCTGTAGGATGCACAAGCAATGAGCCGTTCATTTCTCTTATTTCGTTTTCCTCTTCTTTCTTTCCATCTCTTTTTTTACTTGTTACCCCTCTCTGTGTGAAAAATGAGTGAGGACTGTTAGAGAGTTATGCCAAGGAAAAAGAAAAAGAGGCTGTTTTGTTCATTTAATCTGCTCGGAGACAAAATGACAGAACTGAATATTTAGTTACATTAGTTTTTTTATGTTAATGATTGTGGTGTGGTTTGCTTATTTTTATTTTTTTACTTCATTTTTAAACATTTATTCCCCCAAATGTAGTAAAGAGAAAAACATATTTTACAGCCTTTCCACATAAAGAGAACCAGCTTGTTTCAAAGCAAACCCTTGATGTGAATGGCATTTCACTTGTATCGTATTTTGTATATATATATATATAAATAGAGAGAGAGAGAGACAGAAAGTTAGCACTCAAGTCTTGATGTCACATGATCACATAAAACCTGCCAGGGCTGAATTTTCTTTTTATTTCTTATTTTTCCTCATTAAAGCATGTTCTTTTTATAGACTTCTCAATTTGTCTTCAGTAGAAGCCACCAATTTGTCTTGTTTCAGCAGACGCCAAAGCAGATGCTGCTTTTAGCACAAAAAACAACGTAATGACTCAAATTTTGAGGCTCTTACAGTGGAGCACGCCCATACTCCGATTTCTCTGTAGTTTTGAAAGGATGCAAAAATGTGGTATGATAAATTTAGTGATTTGACTTTCTTAACATGACTTTAATCATTCATTTTTAAAGTTTTTTCCTTTCTAATTAGTCTCAGCCTAAAGGGCTGTTTAAACCTGAAGTGATGTCTATAAAGCTAACTACATAACGACAAAAAGGAACTACATTGTTGGAATCACTTTCAGAATTTTTTTTCCAGATAATGAACAATAAAATCATTTACAGTCAAGCAGAATCATTTGAGCATTTAAATGAAGCATATAAAGTGACAGATGACAAAGCTGTAGCATGTGTTTAGAATAAACAGACATTATCGTCTGCTGGTGTAGATGTTAATGTAGTTATCATTCTTGATGTGAATAGCCCTTCTGGCAGCATTTAAAAAATGTTTCTCAAAATGGTTCAATTTGATCAGCTGGTGTTCGCAGTTTGTGGAAGTCAGAATACTGATGTTTTCATTGGTGAAAACCCAAATGGTGCACTTGATGCATACTTGCGGTCTATATAGTGTAGATGTTGTGTAGCATGTCCTGTTGTCATTTTATGGTTCAGAAGAGCTCATGAGAGCCCCCTTTGCCGCCATGTGGCCGACTACTAACCGACATCACCAAAGTGTGGACTTTGTGAAGGACCAGGTGCAACGTAGATCCTGTGGCTCAGTGGTAGAGCGTTGCATTGACAGCGCAAAAGGTTGTGGGTTCAATTCCCAGGGAACATACTGGTAAAAAATGTATAGCCTGAATGCACTGTAAGTTGCTTTGGATAAAAGTGTCTGATAAATGTAAATGAATATTACTTTTATACTATAGTACTTGGCTCTCAAATGTTTTAGAAAGCTTGCTGAAAGAATACAATTTATTTGTGTAACGTTGTTCATGAATACTGTTATAGTCTGCATTTTCCCATCTCTGAAAAGGCCAAAAAAATCATACATTTTTATTTGGACTCTTATATTGGATGCCCGATCCAATCTGATTAGAAAAGAAACTCTTATTGTTTGATGTTTAAAGTCTGATGAGATAAAATTGAAGCTTGTAATGGCAGTCTTGTGGAAAACCCCTCTGTTAGACATGTGCATTTCTTCATATGTCCATATGGAGACGGCATGAACAGGAAATGGCATGCATTCCTTTTGTCCTATTATAAAATAAACTCCAGTGTGCACTTCCTGCAGAGGCGTTGAGAAGAGAGAAAATGGGTGAAGAGGGAAAAGAACAGAAGCAGAGGAATTAAAGATTGTAGTGTTGAACTTAAATGGGCTCTGTTACACTCAAGGGTCTCTGCTGTGATTCGATGAATCCTCGTGTGGTGGTGTTGGCTTGTAAATCACACGCCATGTTTCCTTCTTTTGTAAGGACGATTAAAGCTCTTTGTGTTGCCACATATATCCCTGCAGTTCTGCACTTCCTGTCAACAAGACATGTAATTGTTTGGCCAGTGTGTGTGGTTGCCATTTGTCATAGGCTTTGTGAATTTTTGCGACAGCCCTGCATCCACCTTCTGCTGCCTTTTTGCAAGTTCACCTGAGGCTGTGTGAGACATGTCCTGGCATGAAGTTGTTTATCGAATATTCATGTTTTACAGAGAGACTAACGGTGCATATATCATTGATATGGTATCTTCAGATTTTCTATATCAGTAATGATGTGTCCCATATGGAGAAAAATATGTATTGTATTTACAGACAAAAAAGATAATTATGGCTATATTCACAATGTATTAGCTGATTACATAAAATTAGGCAACAGCTTAACATAATTTCTCTGGTTTAAAATTTGATTCATCTCTGAAAATCATTTCAATTAATCGGTGAATCAAAGATTTTCATGATGGTCCCACCAGATATTTTTCATATATTTAAATGTTTTTGTAAAGATTCATGCAAGTAAATATTGCTGTTCACTTATTTACATGATATTGGTGCATATAATTCAATGCTGTTATTGTTTAAACTAATGAAATAATAATTTAAATACAATAAAATAAAAATATCAGATGAAAAACTTAAATGAAATTTAGAAATGTTGCCTTTGAAACTTTGAAATACACTGAAATACTAAAACTAAAACTGAAATAAAAATGACAAAGGCACAACTAAATTACTAAAATGTAAAATAAAATTCAAAAAAGAAAACTGAAAATATTACAATAAATAATATAATATAGGTAATATTAAAATAAATAAAAATATACATTTAATATCAATTTAATTTATATATAAATAAATAAAAAAAAATAATATAAATAAATAAAAATATTCTTTCATTTATTTAACAGCTGTTTTCTTCTGCTTAAAAGTTATTTAAACATTTTGAATGTATTTGGATTATAGCGTTAAAAACATTCATAAACAACAAATTCATAATTATACAGTGATGTATTGAACATCATAAGATTCAAAAATATCAAGATGCATTATTTATATTGCACAACCCTTATGAGTGCATGTCTTATGCGGTTCTTTCAGACGAGGCTGTCTTGTATCAGTCATATGGTTTTCTGCAGTGCTCTGTAAGCCAGGGCTTCATCTTTTGTGGATGTGGCTCTGGTGCCCGACGGTCTGTCCCTGTCCTTTTGTTTAAGCCAACCATAGCTGTGCACTTTCTCTTTTATGACCGTATTGTCTGGCGGGGATGACATGTGATTATTTTTTCATTTACTGTGTTTCAGCTGCTTGGGGGCCAAGAAGTTCGAGCATGATCATGTAATAGTGTGATTTTTTTTTTATTTGTGTGTGTGTGTATGTGTTTTTCAGAGGCTGTGCAGGACAGTAGAAGCTGTTGAAGTTTTGACTGTGGGTTTGTACTCTCCCTCTCACCCACGCTCTGTCTCCAAAAGCTGCAGAGGTTTCGCTGAGATGGCAAAAACGCGTCGCGACGCAGGAACCGATATAAACTGTCAGCCTCCAAGAACACCAACACACGCACATCTTGTCTTCATTGGACCTCCAAGTAAGAGCTGTGAGGATAAGATACTACAGTGTTGAATAAGAAAAACAGTAATATGAGGAGCTTTCCAAAAACTGACAAGCTGTAGTTATATTTTACATAAATGATTGTTTGGGTTTTGGCTCCAGGCCCTTCACATAAGGGATTTATTGGAGAGTGTGTGTTCCAAGACAAATGAAGCTATGTTGCATATAAGGACTCCATACATTCTCATGCAAACCCTGACCGTAACTATATTTAAAAAAATGACTATATAATGACTTTCCATGTATAAGTTACGTCAGTAGAACAGCCTCTTTTGTGAATCAAAAATGAGAGAAGAAGGAATGATGAATTTCTTGACCAAAAAAGCAAGGAAGAATCTGTTCTCTCAACACACACGGAGACATCATCACATCTGCATGGCATTGGTTTCTCTGACTGACATCAGGTTTATTTTCTTTAATACGCTCGTACACATTATTGCATGTCCATTCATTCCCACAGATTTATGTCCTTTTAATGTAGTTGCCGCTATGTGAGGGAGGCAGGGTGAAAGCTTTAGGTCTGTCTGCTGTGATCCGTGGCATAAACAGTCTCACTGTACTCTGGAATCCCGCCACTCCTACAGGCTTTAGAAAACAGGGCATTCAGGGTGAAAGGAAGGGGCAGTGTTTTGTTGTATCTTCAGGAGAACGGTTTTATGTTTGGGCTGTTTGGTTGATCAATGTTTTAAGGTGGGGTTGTTTAATTAATGCTTTCAGATTGGTAGTTAGTTTTATAGTGGGGTTGCTTAACTGGTTTGTGGTTTTCATTGGTTGATGTTTTGGGTTTTTTTAATTGGTGGTTTTATTCAAGGAGAGCTATAATTTTTGTAATTTTTTGTAAAAGAAGTTAATAGCCTACATTTATTGAGTAAGGATACATTAAATTTATAATGTTAAAAAAAGTTTTGTTTTAAATAAATGTTGTTCTTTTGAGCTTTCTATTCATCAAAGAATACTGGGAAAAAAATAATCATGGTTGGCAGAAAAATATTAAGCAGAACCCCTACTTTTGACATTCATAATAATAAGAAATGTTTCTTTAGCAGAAAATCAGCATATTAGAATGATTTCAGAAGGATCGTGACAGTGAAGCCTGGAGTTTATTAATATTTAAAAGTTGTAAATTGCAACAGTATTCCACAATATTACTGTTCTTACTGTATTTTTGGTCAAAAAAATGCATCCTTGGGGATAGGTCTTTAAAAAACATTAAAAAAAAAAAGGACTATAAAATGTTTGTCCAATCTTATTCCTCAGCCCGAGGACTATGATAGGCTGTCCTTCCTGCCTGTCAATGAATGTATTTGCATACCTTTGCGCACCCTGTTCACACAGACATGATACAGTACATACTGTAATCAACACTTTCCATTATGCTATTGCAGACCAAGTGAGAATAGACGGTGTTATTATTGTAATATTATGTGTCAAAAATCTGACAGCGTTGCATTCAACCCTTCACCAACGCTGTCTCTCAGTGTGTCACTGGTTAGCCTCTGGTCCCCTTGTGTATATTCATGTGCTTTTAAGGAGGCGTGGTTTTTGTGATTTTTTTTGTGGGAGGTTTGGATGTTTTGGCTTTTGGGAGTGGTTTGCTGTTGGTGTGGTTTCTTGTGATTTTATAGCGTGATTTATATTGATAATATGTTTTTATCCAGTGACTTACAAATGAGCCTTTACAGTAGTCCTTGTAGTTTAGTTGGTAGTTTGGAAATGTACTAGTCAGTAGTCTGCCTCTCACTTCTCTCTTATCTCTTTGTCTCTTTGTGTTGCTGTGTGAGGGTTTTGAATGAACTCTGTGGTGATTAACAGGAAACTGAGAGTCTGAGTGGTGATTTGCCAGAGATTGAATGGGTTGTGGGTTGTCCAGCCACTGATTTTTACAATAGGAAACATTGTGCATAGGCATGTCTGACAAACATCCTTTTGTCTGCAGTGTAGAAAACAGCTGTGTACGTGTAATTCAGCGATTGGGTGTGTGCGGGGTATTGGGGTGGGGGTGTCACAGTCCCAGACGGTCTCTGAGTTCAGGTCTGTAGCAGGTGACCCGTAGAAAGCCTTCAGGCTGATAGCAGAGCCAAACTCATTTGAAACCTGACAGCACTCTAAATGCCTCTTGTAGACACACACACTAATGCATGCATATACACTCTCTTATGGGGGTTATTGGAACAATGCAACCAGCGACTTGGGGCTGCATTCCTAAAGGTTTAGGGGTCAAAGGTTAAACTGGGGTTTACCTTTTTGAGCTAAAAACTAAAACACGCTTCAGAAGCAGTGAACTCTGATAGCTTGAGCGCTTGAACTGTTTTTCTCTAGGTTAAATGCCTAGAATTTGACGATGTGACACATTTTACTGTTTAGCTGGCACAACTGTGGTTAAAAAGCCCCTGAAACAGTTACACTACCATTTAAAAGTGTCAACAGTTTTCAACACTGATAATAATAATAATACATTTTTCTTGAGCACCAGGTCAGCATATTAGCATTATTTCTGAAAATTCATGTGACCCTGAAGACTGGAGTAATTGCTGGTGAAAATTCCGCTGAAAAGCAAAATGTTTCTGAATTAGCCTGAAAGGGTTTATTTTGGGATAATGACTGCTAAACCCAAATATATAGACTAACGGTCGTTACACAGAAATATTTGACTGCTCAGTGCCTTGATTGACCAATCAGCATATTACTTATAAGATATATAATTATTTTTAAAGTCTTTGTTTCCAAGAAGCACAGCCATTCATTTAGCTAATTCTTTTCATTTGAGCTTCTCTTTGCATTGTTTTCTAGCGAGGGCTGATTGGGTTAACTGGTTTTCCAGCCCCGTTCTCCATTTCCAACTTAAAAGTTGAACCTCATGGCACCTGCGGCACTGTGAGAACATATCAGGGAAGCTTCACTTTCATCTCATCAGACCGTCTGGCATGCCGTCACTGTCCAGCGGCGCATCTCACTGAAACAGCTGCACAGCTTCAAAAGAGTGCCTTGTCTTCAGTGATCCTTCACAGCACAGCAAAGGCAAGAGAGATGCCATCACAATAAAATACTTGATTCTGATTGGTCAGTCACAACATTCTGCAGTAAAATATTTTTGTATAATGACTGATGATAAGGTAACCTTAAAAAGGTAAATGTACACTAAATGCCACCATGGATGAACAAACCAATCATTTTGTTAAATTTATCAGACTTTCCAGCACTACTTATCCATCAGTGAATTATTTGTTAAAATAGAGCAAATTGAGTTCTATCACAACATCTATCAGTGAATCATTTTCTTAAACTGAATAAACAAATCAGTTCATTAAAATGAATCAGACATCCCAGAACTACGTATCAATCAGTGGATCATGTTTTAAAACAGAACAAAGTGATTCACTGAAATGAATTGATCTATCCCAGCACCACATCTATCAGTGAATCCTTTGTTTGAAATGAACAAACAAATTGATTTGTTGAAATGAATCAGACTTCCAAGCACTACATATCACTCAGTGAATCATTTTTTAAAACCGAACAAATTGATTCAGTAAAATGAATTGATCTGCCTTGCACAACATCTATAAATGAATTATTTGTTTGAACGTAACAAAAAAACAAATCAACTTTTTAAAACAGACTTCCCAGTAAACCATTTTTTTAACCGATTTATATAGTCACCCTTCATTTCTATTTAGTTTCCATCTCTATTCATTTCCATTTAATTACTCTTCATTTCCTAATTTCAGTTCTATTAGTTTGATTAGTTAGGACATCATGTAGTTTTCCTCTCTCACAGTAAAGACACGTCCAGAGCGGTGGAAACCACAGGTGGCTGTAGAGGACGGAAGCGTTCTGAGACACATCAAGTGTGAACGTGTTCCTGATTGCCTCCTGTCCGCAGTGGCAGCGATGTGTAATCAGCGCTGATAGACGAGCTGCCCGACCACGGTTTGATGCAGGGTATTTTGAGAGCTAAAACGGGGCCCCCTCCCAACCCCCCACTAACCTCGCCCCAAATTTTGTGGAAGACCACAAGGAGACGCACTGAAAAAGGCCACATCCCCAGTCCACATTAAGATCAGACCACCACGTCTGAAAGCCATTATGGACTATATATCAGACACACATGCGTATATAGGAAGGCACATTCTTTCTCTCTCTCTCTTTGTGAAGCTGGACCACTTCAGACCACCTTGAGTACTCTTAGGACAAATAAGGAATTGAAAGCTACACTACAGGCTCTGGTGTTTTTGCAAAGGTGTTGATTCACACTAAACGACAAACTGCTCTGGGACTAAGGGTGAGTTGGAGTGAGTGTGTATTTTTAATGATATGTGTGTTCTGTAAATACAGTGGGGTCCAAAATTCTGAAACCACATTTCCCTTTTTTAATTTAAACTTGACGAACATTTAAAATGATAAAAAAAATGTACGCTTCTGAAATATTTCAGATTTCTGGAAGGTGGTTTGGATCAGACTTGTACAAATTAGATTTCTTGTGTTTTTTTTTCTATTAAAATAGTAAAAAACTAAATACATTTGAATTAGATGGGCCAAATTTTTTTATTTTTCTGCCTGTATGAACTTTACTAATCACTAATCGATTTACTAAAATGAATCAGGTGTTCCAGCACTACATATTAATCAGTGAATAATTAAAACAGCACAATCAAATTGATTCACTTAAATGAGTAAACATAACTTGAGTCACTAATCCATTCACTTCACTTGAATCAGACAAGCTTATCACTATTAAGCAATCAGTAAATGTTTTTTTTTTTTTTTTTTTTTACAGAACAAGCAAATTGATTTACTGAATTGATCTACCCCAGCACAATATCTTTCATAAATTGTTAAAAACTAAATACATTTGATTTGGATAGGCCAATTTTATATTTATTTTTTATATTTTTTTGTCTGCAGGAACAAAACTTGGTTCACTAATCGATTCACTAAAATCAATCAGACATCCAGCACTACATAATTATTAGTGAATCATTTTTTTAAAAAAAATAAGCTAATTGATTCACTAAAATTAATTGATCTAAACAAATTAAACATTTCTGCCTGTGTGAACATAACTTGTAAACAAATGTAAGTAAATTTGTTATACTGACCAGGTTTATTCAGGTGTATGAAAGACTGACAAAAGCAAAGATCTTCATGAACAACCTGAACGATAAATGTTATACAGTATGGAGTATTTTGGGTTGCATTGTGTTTGCATGCTACTGTATATTCTATATTACTGGGTTCACACTGATCACACAAATGTATGAAGTTCATATACATATCCTGATAAATAACTGATAATATCTAAAAATTGCATGAGAACACCACCAGAGCAACGTTTTCGTGATGCAATATGAACTAGACTTCCCCCTCATTTCGGGTATAAAGTCTGTATGTGTCTGTGTTCTGTCTCGTGATTAATTTAATGCTGAGTATCTGGATTCACAGGGGACCCCCTACACACACATCCACTTTACGCACAATCCCCCTGGATTATCACATCCCTCCCTCACACTGCTGTTGCCATAGGAAACCCTTTCCCCCCCATGGTCGTCTGAAGAGGTGGTGGGGTGTGTGTGAATTCATTGTCCATTGTGTTTGAAATGGTAGAGCGATTTGGTTGAAGAGTTTGGATTTAGTGCAAATTGCATCACTGCCTTTTGTCTGAAAATAAAGAGTGTGTGTGAGAGAGGTAAACTTTAATATTTGTTTAAAAAAAAGAAAAGAATGAAATTATTTTAAAAAAATACCTTCTGCAATGACCAGAACATCACTTTTTATTTTTTTTATGATGAGATTTTATTTGACTTGCAGAGCATTTTCTCAATAGATTTTGGTTTTGTGAAGGAAGGTCCTCTACAACAGTAGTTCCTCTGGAGCTTTATTAGGATTTTAGAGCTATATTAATATAATTGCACATTTTTATTCTATTTCTTAATATTTTTGACCGGAGCTTAATCTTGTCCAGTTTTTAGACATGGCTTTAATAAGGGTTGATCAAGATCGATAAATAAATATTCTATAATATTGTTTGTAATACTGTGACATATTATTACAATTTAAAACAACTGTTTTATATTTTATTATATTTTAAAATGCAATTTATTTCTGTGATGGCAAATCGGATTTTTAGAAGCCATTACTCCGTTTTTTTTATGTCACACATGATCCTTCAGAAATCAGTAATTATTACAATCATTAATTTGCTGATTTGGCTGATTTGCATTCTTATTATCAATGTTTACAAGTTGTTTTTTGTAAAAACTGTGATCATTTTCCCCCCAGCATTCTTTAATGAATAAGTGTGAAAGAACAGCATTTTTTGAAACAGAAATCTTTTGCAACATTATCAATGTCACTGTCACTTTTAAACTTTTGCATCTTTAGCCAAATAAAAATATAAATTTCTTTAAAAAATGTTACTGTTCCCAAACCTTTGAACATTTTATTATAGTTTTTCTTATTTTGAATTCCTTGCTCATATTCTCATTTTATCTTCTACCAGACAACTCGGCTCAGCGTGGTGAAGGTTCTTCTTGAAGGTTCTGAGGATGCAGAAGCTCATGTGACAAGGTTTGAATGAAATATTTAAGTCTTTCCCACCCTCTTGCTGGTCTTGTTGAACATTCAACGCTGTCGGTGAGTTTTTGACATAGAAAAACCATCGACCGTTGATTGTGCCCTGAGGCCACGCCCTCTTCAGCCCAGACACGCCCACCTCTATAGATGACTTCATTTCTTCAAAGGTCATAATCAACATTCATTGCTGTCGGTGGGTTAATTGTGTAACAGCTCTCTGAACAATGAATGTAACTATGGCCCAGATTCCAGCCTGTCATGCCAGCATACATCACACTCTACGCCAGTACAGCAGGGATCAGCTTTTCTTTTCCTTTCTTCTCCTGCTCTCATCCTCACGGATCTGGAGTTCTTCAAGGAAGACACAAATAGAAGCAGCCGCACTGACTGCTTCCTCCTGCATCTAATTGGTGGTTGTGTATATGTATGTGTGTGTGTGGAGCGGATAGAAGGAAATGGAGGATGAATGTGTAATCATTTAGATGTTCTTCTCATTTGGCTGTTTTGTCTCTCAAATTATATACTGTGTTCACTGCAGCCTGAAATGAGCCTAAAATGGCACTTGCTGCTGAATACTGTGTCCTCTCTGTCAGCTGTGTGTCTGTTTGGTGGGCACTTGCAAGTGTATGCGGTGTGAGTTTGTGTTTGTGCAACTTTTTAGTTTATGTATGTGAGAGATGTAGTGTATGTATGCGTCTCCATCGAAGAAATCAAAGAAAGAAGCTTCAGTGTTAAAATCTCCAAAACCAAAACACAACGACACACAACGTCTGTCCTTCTGTCTCCTTCTTTGACTACCTTTCATTCTTCCATGTTCTCAGTGGAACGTGAGCTGAATAAAATGTCTGAATAATAAAATCTCAGTGGTGCATTGCGTCTCTGTCCTGATTTTGAGTGTTTGTTGTCTCGTCTTGTTATGGAGAAGATTCTCTTTTTAAAACCAGTGCTTAAACTCGATTAACTGCAGGAAGTGGCATGTGAAATATGATTTTATCAAAGTACAACATTTCTGTCAACACCAAGAATCATATTATTACCAAGCATACTTCTAAACTCTGAAAAGAGGGTGAGGTTAGTGCATTCTAAACCTTATCAGCTCGGCTCATGAATATTAATCAGGTGACAATATCAGTCCAATGAAATGCAACGGGCGGGATCTGGAAGTGGAAATCCCATGCATTATCTCCAAAGGGGAACTGATTTCTAACGATAACTTAAACTTTCAAAAAACATACATACTTTGAGCACTGATATTATTAATCGATGATATATGATTTTGTTAAAGCCACCAGCCCACATTAATTCAACTTATTCTTAAAATAATCATGTTTAACTGCAGATTTCTGGGTAAAAAAATGACATTGCCCATGGTTCTGCAAAAAATCTCTTTGTAGATGTAGTTTTTTTCCTTATTGAGGAAAATAAAATGGTTGTTTCTCGGTTGTTTCTTAAATAAATCCTTAAATTAAATGTAAAATATGGTACTACCATGTTTTGGAAATGATGCTCTCATGGATTGTTGGACATTTATCATAGTAGTGTTAATGTATTGTATTTAAGTACCATGCAAATACCACATTATGTGAATTTAATGATTATTCATTACTGTAAGTACTATGGTATTGGTTGAAAATAATGTTTGTTTTAGTCCCCAATCTGAACCTTACCCTAAAAATTGAGGGCAATGATTGGCTGACCTTTTCAGATGAGCAACACTATTCCCTTTGTGTAAATCTATGAGAGCAAAGTGGTCCATTCTTAAAATAAGCTGAGTGAACACAATGAATTCCCTGAGAATTATTGCTCCAGTTTGGTTTTGTAATTTTATTAGTTTATAACCCACAGAGCACAATGAAATTCACAATGCTGTGAAGATAAAGTTGTATCGACACCTATGTTGCAATAACTCTTGTCATGAGTCAGCTCAATAAACTCAGCTATTATAATTTTACAGTTCTTTTTCGAGCCCTAAACGAGTCAGTTTCTTGAGAACACGGCTACAGCGGTCGTCAGATCCACAGCTCTGGGATCAAACCTCCTAGCCTGGAGCTGTAGATGAAATAATCAAACCTAATGCAGAACGACACTGTCTGAGTTAATCTCAGTGCTAGTGTATTCTTTAAAGGCCCCATTAAATGGCTTGATGAGGGCAGCTTTCTTTATTTATTTCAGGAAGGCAGGACGCATTGCAATTCTTAAGCCTATCCCTTTTTCTTAAATAAGCAATATGCTTTAGTCACAGTGCGTGACCCAAGCTTTCAACACTGAAACTCTGAAATTGTGATCTTAGCTCATTATCTAAAGAGTTTTGGCTAATATGAACAGCAATTAGATATTCATACGTGTATGAGTTCATGTGACGGGGGAAGTTTGCCGTTCAGCATTGCATAAAAGGAAAGATTAGAGCTGGGCAGTGGAGTGTTTTGTTGCTGAGTTCCTGTTTGTGTGTGTGGGTGTTTAGGAATGTGTATTTCTCCATTATTCAGCAGGAAGTCCTCTGTGTGTGCAGCAGTGCAGAGAGGACTGAGGCAATGATGTCATTGCCAGTCATGGCTTAACTGGAGAGCATGGCTGGTAATTAAACCACTCAGCTGCAGGAAGTGTGTGGTTGTAATTTTGGGGACAAAATGGTGTAAAAATTGTCCCTAGAAGCAGCCAAAAATTCATTTGGGGGATGCTGTAAAATAGAAAGTGGTAATGTGTTCTTCAACTTTACTGTGTTCAGTGCTCTGAAAACGCTAAAGAGATACTCGTGAAAAAGTGGGAAATTAAAAGAATTTTGTAGTTTTTCTCCCTGTATTCAGAAAGTTATTCCATTAAAATAATTGAAATGAACATCAGAATATAACTTCAAAATGTTTTTAATATTTTATGGAACTGTCGTTTCAGAAAGAGTGAGTATTGTGTCTTCTCCTTCTGAAAGGGATTAAAAAATTATATTTTTTGATACTTTAATGATACTTTTGTAAGTTTGAAAGCTTTACTAGCCATTCAGAGTAATCTTCCAGTTTTCTTCGTTTATGTTCCACAGAAGAAATACAAGCATACAGGTTTAGATCAACATGAGGGTGAGTATAAATGATGACAAATGATGAAATTTATTTGTGGGTGAACTACCGCTTTAAAGCTAACATTTAAATTTTTGGCTGCACCTGTTGTTATTTCTAAACACAACAGTATGATTTACTGCTGTCCGGTCAATTTGCAGGAAATTATGTCTTTCTTTCTCTGTCTTGCCCCCCCCCCCCCTTTTTTTTTACAGTAGGCAAAATTTGCTAGACTTTCCCCTCATAATCAGATCATCTTTTTCCATTTATCTCTTTATTTAGGCTATCATTTTGAGCACCTTGCATCTATTTGTTAGTTTCTCCTCAGTAGCAATTCATATTAAGAAAGTAAGAATGACCTCATAAACTTTGCAGTTATAAAGAGAGAGTATATTAAAGTAACTGTGTTTATTATAGATTTGTTCTTGTTATTATTGATCTCTCATTTGCTAAAGATGAGGCTACGGTCGCTGGTTTTTGGTCAATGAAATACAGAGGAGGGCGACACCATGTGGATTTTAGGGGTATTTCATCCTTTAATTTTTTTTTTTTTTACTTCACTACAACTGTAAACTCCACTATAACGAATGCCTAACCCAAACCCAGCACTAGACCTGTCCTTAATAAGGCTGTAATCTTCCCTACCCTCTGGCCTAAGAGCGCTGGCCTGCCGCAGCTGTCCTGAAACCGCTGTGACGCACAGGAAGGCTCTGCAGATGGTAATTAACTGGGTGAAGCTCTACACACATGAGAAGAACAATGCATGTCAGTGAGTATTAATTTGACAGATGTCTTTCAAGGTATGTTAATTTAAACCAGAGAGACGTTATTCTGCATTCCATAGGTGACATCATTAAGGTAATTTCCCAGAGCTGAAGCAAGTAGCCTATGGGGAATTTCTGTCCTAAAACCTTTCTAACATCTTATGAACCATCACAGAATATTTCTCTGCTCTTTTAGTCCATGCACTTTGTGTGTATCACAAAACAAATCTAGATAATCATTAAGCAGAACTTTAACTAAAATTTAAGCTGTGCTCTACATCCTCTTATGTGCGGTCATTTTACTGATACTGTTTTGAAACCCATCGTATGTGCATATATATATATATATATATATATATATATATATATATATATATATATATATATATGTATATATATATATATATTCTATAATTCTATAAAATTATTTGTGTTATTGTTCATATATATATATAGGCTATGTGTGTGTGCATGTGTGAATTATATGAATAATTATTATATGCAAGTTTGTGACATTTAATTGCATTACAAATGCATTGCATATACACACTGACACTATCATTATTATTCATTTTTAAAAATTTTATTGTATTAAGTTTGAGATACACGAAAATCATTTCAATACAAAAGGCAAGTTTTCTCTTTACATAGAAAAATCATTTTAATGCATTGAATAAAAAAAAGCAAACATAAACAGTATAACAGTATAAAATAATATGCATATACAAATATGCAGAGTAAATATGCAAATTTCATAAAGAAATAGATCCTCCTCCATGAAGAATTATTCTTGTAGTAACATCTGTTTAGGCACAGTAAGTTGTACAGTTAGACCCTTGAATGTTTTCTGCTGATTACTTGCACTTTCTCCCTAAAGAACAGAAAAGAGATAACAGTCATTAGCTTTCATTTCAAGGCTGTTCAGTTAATCTGTGTTCATTTGTTTTTATCTATCCACAGCAATCCCATATCTGCAAGCTTACTTTAGCTTACGGATATTTTCCATCACCCAGGCTTTGGAGGGGTCTGTGCAAATGTTCTTGCCTCTGTTTGTGTGGAATCTGTGAGGTGAAGAAACACCGTTTGGTTAGTTTTTTTTTTTTTTTTCCTGGAATCAGTCATAACACATATAGTCAATCAATGCATAATGCACCATATATGTAGAGGGCATCTTAGACTTACATGACAGCATCAATGTGGCAGTTTCTTGTCATGGTCTGAATGGAATATCCTTTAATTAATGTCATTGATATTATTCCTTTGGTATACTTCCTGCAACATGCTGTAAACACAATTAAAGTTTAGTGTTTTTGTTTTGTTTGTTTTGTTACTTTATTTAGACATTACAAAAATATCTTCACATTATGATCCTCAGATTTTAAAAACATTTTCCACATAACAGTGTCTCTGACAAACAAAACACGTATTCCAGTAATGGAACGAAAACTAAAAGTTCATCCTTGATTGTGCAAATTGCTTTATTATCAAAACCGTTATGGAAAGTAATAAAGAAATGTACTTACACAAAGCAGAGGCATCTGTATGTAGTACACTAAGAGCTGCAACCATAAGTACGATCACGGTAGCTGAAATTCGAGTCATCGTCTCTGTGTCTGTGTGTGTGAGATTGTCAGAGTCGAAATGTGCCAGTTGTGAGAGCGTGCAATGAGACTCTAGCCTTTTTTATAGGGTGGACATGGAAACACCCGAGTCAGGGTTTTCCGTGCATACGTAAACAGAAATACATGTGTACAAACAAAAAAATAATAATTAAGCCACAGTGAGATCATATCTGACCTGTCAGGTACAACAAGGAAGAATACAAAGGAAGATCAGCTTGCGGGAAAGCCCAGAGGTTTAATGTTTACTCCCCTGAAAGAGAGAGTGAACCTTCAACATATTTAAATTGTTTCCTACTGTTAAATGTGGGAAACTCCAGGAGGTCACTAGAACAAAGAAAAAATTCAGGACCAAAAATTTGCCAAAGAATGCTATGACATAAATAGCTTTATGCTATGTAATATTAAATTAGATAAATGAAAACAAGGGTGTGTGACATTCTATTAGTTTAATACTTATATTCTTTGACTGTATTGTCATTACTGTTGATTATATTATATTATATTATATTATATTATATTATATTATATTACATTATATTATATTATATTATATTATATTATATTATATTATATTATATTATATTATATTATTGTCTATTATATTATATTGTATTTTGTTTTGTTTTATTTTTTTTTATTTTTTTATTTATGCATTTGGCAGATGCTTTTATTCAGTGTCATTTACACTGCTTTCTGCATATACATTTTATCAGTTCATGCTTTTTCTGGGAAACCCTACTATTTGAGCTACAGGAATATATGTACAGCTGCAATTTTTTGATCACACAATTGCTGTAGTGACAATAACTGAGTTAGGATGTTATTTGTTGGATATTTGGCAAATAATCTAACAAATATCTCCATGCTAAATTTTTGGAGGCAAACACATTCAGATTTTATTCTTTACAAACAAGCTTATTGTACACATACAGTGTACTGTGAGCAGCACATTAGGATTATATATAATGTAATACAATATTTTAAAGGAAGAGTTCAATTCCAGAATGAAATTTCTGTCATCATTTACTCACCCTCCACTTGTTCCAAACCTGTATGAGTTTTTGATGAACATAAAGGTGATATTTTGAAAAAAGGTTGGTATCCGAACAGTTAAAGGGCACCATTGACTTCCATAGTATTTTTTCCCCTACTATGTAAATCAATGGTCAACAGAAGAAAGAAACTCATACAGGTAAATGATGACAGAATTTTCATTCTGAAATTGAACTTATCCTTTAAGTTTTTAAGTTTTAAGTAATATAATATTTTAACTGAATATTTTAACTCAACTTTGCTGAAATAAAATGTTATTGCAGTTACAACTTGCAGTGAACTTATCTTTGCACTTTTAAATCATTTTTTAATTACTTTTTTTAATAAAAAATAATTATTAGTTATTATAAGAATAGTTAATTAATTTATTAAAAGAATAGTTAATCCAAAAATGCCCAAATGTACTAGAATCTAGGCCATTCTAGGCAAGACAAGTTTATTTATATAGCAACATTTCATACACAGTGGTAATTCAAAGTGCTTTACATAAAATAAAGTAAAATAATCATAAAAATAAAACTAGGATTTAAAAACGTTGCAATATTTTATTTAATTAAAAATTTAAATTTAATTTTAATTTAATTTCAAATTTAATTTAAAAATCAATTGAAGAGTTAAAAATAGAAAATGATTTTACATAAAATACAGTGCAATCATTTCGGCTTCCATAAAATACAGTCAATACATAAAATTCTAGATAAAGTTGAATTTATTTCTTCATTAGAACAGATGCTAAATGCTAAATTTCTCCAAATCTGAAGAAATAAACTCATCTATGTCTTTGATGGCCTGAGGGTGAGTATATTTTCAGTAAAATTTCATTTTTGGGTGAACTTTTCTTTTAAAATGACCCTTGCATAAAAAAAAAAAAAAAAAAAAACTTTTACTATTTAAAGTGTGATTGACCAACATTTGAATTTTTTTTCTTAAATTCACTCTGACACATGGAATAATTTACGTACTGTAAAACCACTTGGAATCACCAGATAAGATAATGATTTGCTAAAAAGCGTCATGGTTCATTTGGCATGGGTCTTTTGTAACGAGGAACTGGAAATGTCCACCAGGACAAGCACTCAAACCCTAACCTTTTGATTATAGAATGAATGCATTATTGAATTATGATTATATTGTGTTTTCTGATTATATAACACTTTTAATAGATAAAACCACACATACACACACAAATGGATAGTTCTGAACTACCCACATGTTCAGCGGTGTCCTCATTTCCACATGCTAACGTGTGGTTTCTTGTGGGTGTGTAGAATTACATATATTTTCTAGGTCATAATGTTTTATGTAACTCATGTCCTAACATCAAAGGGTGAAATAGGTCATAAGGATGAGAATGAAGCCTTACAGTGGCCCCTTTAGCAATGCATCACTTCCCTTCAAACCCACAGCCTTCGCTTTAGTCTTCCTGCTTGACTTTAGACACCAATTTGAAAGCATTGCTCTCTGTGTTGGTTTTACTAAAACATTTTCAGATTCTTTCATTTACACCTCCAGGTTTAGAGAGGTGTCATGCTGCTTGACATTTATAGTTTTATTTCTATGAAACACACTTATGATCTTTTAAAACGGGGGAGTGTCTGGATTAGAATTAGAGAAAGGTTTAAGTCATAACAGGTTGATTATTATATTGTTTTTTGTTTTGTTTTTCCCATCAAAGACTGCCATCTGATCTGAAGCTGTGAAAAGAGAATCTGATGAGTGTTCAATTTCCAGGAAAGGCGGATGCCTTTGACTGCTGAATGTTAGTCTAAATGTTTGACTAGATGTTCATGGTATTTCAATTATTTGTCTTGAACACTGTAAAAAAAAATACAAACCTGTCCACCTCAAAATGTTCTATTGACTGATCACATCTAAATGTTTCAATTGGCCAAACTGAATTTGTGTGAATTGAATTTCATAAATTTAATTAGGTCAATTTAAAAATTTAGATGTGACCAGTCACTAGAAAATATTGGAGAGTTGGAGAGGTTTTTATTTTTTACAGTGAAAGTAAATGCATAGAAATTATATAAACTCAAGTAACTCATCACAGACATCTCTATTATCCACATATTCATCTTGGAAAAACTGCAAAAATGCTCACTTGAAAATTAGTTCATGAAAAATTAAGCTACGGTATCTGAGTCTTAGCTCCTTACTATTATATACACACACACACACACTATATATATATATATATATATATATATATATATATAGTGTGTATGTATAATTTTCTAATTTTATATGCTTAATTTTAAAACAAAATATAAATACCAATATGAATACTAATTATTAAAATAATTAGAATGAAATAAAAATACCATTTTTTCCCCTCACACACACACACACACATATATACAGTATTTGTAAAATTTTGACCTATTTAAGTTTTTGTTTGCCTTGCAATAAATAAACACTTATACATTATGTATACACTGTTCTTCATTATTGTTCTAAGAGCTCCTCAGTTTTTTAAAAAATGTCTTCTTTTTGATGTCTAAATTTTAAATAATAAAATTAAAAGTTTACAAATATATACAGCTCATATTATACTGTACATTAATACTGCATATCTAACATAAAATCTTCATGTTGAGGAAAAAAGTTAATCTACATGTTTACCCAGGTACACTTTTTTTTTACTTTTTATGAGCTAAAGATAATCTATTCCCATTTTTCAGTATTACAATTAGGCGATTGTTTGTTTTTTATTTATTTGTTTGTTTTTTAATTTGTTGCATCTACAGTCAGAGTGATGTTGTTTTTTGTTGTTGTTGTTTTTTGCATTCCTTACATATATTTTAAATTTTTATATACCATCATTAATAACGTTTTGTGTCTAAACCAGTCATTTCGGTGATTTCACACTTGTGATCGTATCACAAATTGGGATCGATTTTCTACTTAAAGTACCCATGATAGTGAGAAGAATGGAATATCCCGTTTTAGTACTCAAATTCAGCTGACCTACTAATATTTAACTCAAGACACCCTGATTTTCCCCTGTCTTCCATCCCCTCAGTGACGCTGTTGTGTGGTCCACAAATTCCCCAAATGAAGAGCTATATAATGTAGCTTTTGGGGATGCCAGATAACGTGGACTGGGAGAGCTATACATCTTCATCATCACCATCCTCAACACCGTTGCTGCTGTCTGCACAACTGTCATTAACTTGTTGAACACTTTTGATCAATTTCATTTTAGTTTTTCACCCATAAGTGGTTTGTTTCCCCTCCCATGATGAACAGACTCGTCCTGACGTCATCCATGCTGCTGCTGTTGCTGTGTGTCTGGGTCAACTTGAGTCAAAGCAGTAAGTAAAGCCAACTTTTCTCAGACAATCTCTTTGATTTCAAGTGTTGTTCATTGCTTTGAGTTCCCAAGGCTGCTCTTGAAATGTATCCACATACATTTTTAATAATTTAGAATTTGGGTGGTTACATTCACCAGAGACGCTGCAATGTTTAATAATCAGGAATTTTGCAGTTGATTTGATGAATTAATTTATATGATGGGTATATGTCTTAACTCAATGACAAATTGAAAGTAACTGTTTAGCTAAAAAAAAAATCTGACAACTTATTTGAGCATCACTGACATGATATGGTTTTGATTCTGTAATAGTACTAATAATTTGAATGTGCTAAAACTAAATACACAATAACCAGGTTTATATATTTATCATCAATCCAATTTGTTTAATTTTAGCTAATTTAATATTTCGTATTCCACATCTAGCCAGATTTTAACCGTTTATACTTCTAAACAATTCTAAACAATTGTAATAAATTAATTTTGAAAATATATATTTTTTTTATATAAATTAAAATCAAGCCTATGCTAATAGTTAATAATATAACCATGGCATGAGTTTTTGAGTGCATCTTAACTACTAATTAATGTATGACAAATATGCATCATATTATGTTTATTATTGTTTGTTTATGTTAATAAGGCCTATAAGGCCAGATTCAAAGACACTGCTTTATTAAAAAAAAAAAAGTTTATATTTATGCATATAGCAGGTGCTTTTGTCCAAAGCGACTTAAAATAGATGAACAATTTTTCACAGAGTCAACAATATTCACATTATACAATCCCAAGTTTATTACCAGGAAAATTAGTATATGAACTGAATTTTTGAATAAAGCTATGGGTCAGGATAGTTGGTCAAGTGTCATGAAACAACATGAACTGAGAGTCTGTCATGTGTTAAGGTTCAGTGAGGTGCTGTACCAAATATTCATCACAGCCTTTTCCTGTCTTCCGACTGAAAGACTTCACTCGACAGGATGCCACCATGACCTGCAACTTAGAGGCTGTCATGTGAGGAGCAACACTGGTTTTGTCTTAAATAGATGAAAATTTTGTATTAATGTTTATGCATAACAATGTAAGAGAACAATCTGTACAATCTAGAATATTCTCTCTCCTGTAGTTTTACTACGGTGAAGAACAGACAGATCTGTGCTAACCCTGATGAACTGTGGGTCCAGAACGCCATCGTGCATATCCAGTGAGTTCAGCATTACACACACTTACATTAATGTCTCTTAGCAATGGCAATGAGCACAAGGCTTAAAGTGGCTATGGTGAATGACTAAACTGCAAGTATATTACTGAAAATATACAGTGTAAAGTTTTGTAATGTGCAGTGTCTTATATCTCCATATGCTGAATATACTGGTAAATATGAATGAGCTAAAGATAAAACTTGAGAATCCTTTCCTAAGGGTTTTATTTAATTGTCTCTTGCAGGAGCAGAAAAAAGTCATCATAATATGGACACCATCAAATCGGTCAAAAACTGGCTTAAGCTGAACAAATGAACAGAAACAGAAATCCTTCAATAAAATGTATTTTTTAGAATTTATTTTTATAATTAATAAATTAATAAATTGTTTTGACAGCAACGCTGTTGTTTGTTGGGTTTTTTCTGCAACATTTCTAGTAAAGTTGACACTTTGTGAATTTGTGCACAATATTGTATGCTCATAAGGCTGCTCTGGGATTACAGCACACTAAAACAAATATTCAAATATTCAGTAAACCTGGGCAAATTAATGTTTGTAAGCACATACAGTAGACAGCAGGTGGTAGTATGTGCCCAAGGCTGCTCCAAAATACACATACAATCCTTAATGTTTTGAACTGAATATTTATTTAGTGCTTGTAAAAGCATTAGTAGTAGTAATTAATCAAATGCATCCTCATTTTAAGTAAGCAGGGTGTTGAAAGTATGTTGTCAAGACAGCTGCATTTGTCTTGTCCAATAAATTTTTTGGATAGGTCATCCGTTGCTCAGGTGGAAGGCCAACATTCAACAGCTCATAATTATTTGACCGTGATATACTTAGGTTTTTGGTACCCTAGGGTGTGCGTAATTATAAGTAAGCAGATCTAAACTGCAGGTTCAATGGCCAAATTCGAATGCTATAAATGTAAAATGTCTCTGTGCTATCTTCTCCTACCTTTTATTTAGATTTTTTATTTAGGTCTGGTAACTTGAATTTTTGTTGAATTTTTTTTTTGAGTTGTGTATTATAGTTTTGTGTTGTAATTTGTTGTTTTTGTTAGTGGGCTTGTTTAATTTACATTTTTGCTTTTGGTAGACACTTTTATCCAAAGCAACTTACACTTAACGTATTGCTGCAGTCAACATTTTTGCAAACAGTCATGCAGTCATATAATTTTATATTATATATCTTGTGAATGTGTTGCAATGTGAGTTCTGCAAAGCCACTTGGTAATATTTTTAACTCTAATTTAATTTCCTCCGTTTTATTTCATTACTACTGGGGTTTGTGAAACAGTGAATCTCCATTCAAAGTTTCTGCAATAGTAATTTGTCATTGCCAACATCAAAAAGGACGTATACTGTAGGATGGCAAGTCAGTGGCCTTAAACTTCAGCTTTTCTGTCTTTCTCCCATATGTCATGCAGTATAACTGTATGGCTGAGAATGAACATGACCCACAGGGTGACAGATCCAAACTGGAGAAAGCTGCTGTACATATCCAACTTCCTTCTTTTTATGAAAGGGGAACACAAGTTCCTCTTTCATTGAACATGTAAAAGTTTTAATTCACATTATAGTCTCCATCCACTGAAGTAAATTAATTCCTCTCTTAGCAGTAAAAAAGATATTTCTCACGTTCATGCAGAGGCTGTGATGCTACAGTACACTCTCAGAAATAAAGCTAGAAAAGCTATCACTGGGGCAGTATACGTTCAAGGGTCCCTTACCTTAAAGGTACAAAAGTGTACTTTTTGAAAAGGTATCAGCCCAGTGACAGCTTTCATGTATGTATTTCATGTATGAGCATTGCACACTATAGCTTTAAACTTTTGCTTTCGCATGCAAATTTCACACTGCTGTGTGTGTGCACTTTGGATGGGTTAAAAGCAGAGCACGAATTCCGAGTATGGGTTACCATACTTGGCTGTATGTCACGTCACTTTCACTTTCACTTTGAAATTTTGCATTTCAAGGGAAACTTTTGGAGCTAACACAAAAGCATTGAATGTACATTTTTATTACATGCAGCATCTCTTATTTTTCTTTCACATTGTTTGTCTTAGAGGAGCAAACTCCTCTTGAACTTATGCTACGAGAAGGTTCGAAACATTTGCGATCATGCAATGTTTTGTTTCGGTTCAAACCAATAATTCGGAGCATGTAAATGTGCCTAGTTATTTGACTTGTGATGGGTAGATCAAGAATGACTCTTTCTTTTTTTCTGGCCTAAATCTTTCTTTCTAGATGAGACAGCTGCAAATGTAGGCCAATAGGACATAGAAATGAGCTGACCTCGCGAGCTCGGTCTGAGTGTTTTGTTTATTTGTCACGTGTTGTGACTCTTGAAGATGCAGATTTCCAACAGCAATGAAGTATATAAACACTGTAGCTTCACACCCATATATTATTTTTTATTGTTTATTTTTATAATTCTGTATTTAGTATTTTAAATAATATATAATGTTATATATTTTTATATTCTTAATATATAATTTTTCATAAACTGATTTATGGATGGGAGTTCTTATACACTCTTCAGGTAATAGATCTGTATTGGGTTCAGTGGCCAAATTGGACTCGTGCTCATAAAAATTATTACCATCCTCCATGTTCTCTGAAAATGCACAGTATATAATATATATATATATATATATATATATATATATATATATATATATATATATATATATATATATATATATATATATATATATAAAAGTTATTAGAACAACATCTATTTCGTTCTTAACCGGAAATGTTTATTATTGAATGAAAGTTATTACGCATCAATATACTGTATATTGATGCGTAATAACTTTCATTCAATAATGAAAGTTGAATGAAAGTTATTACGCATCAATATACTGTATATTGATGCGTAATAACTTTCATTCAATAATAAACATTTCCGGTTAAGAACGAAATAGATGTTGTTCTAATAACCTTTAAATTAAAGGGTCAATGTCCAAATGATCTGGTGAGAAAGTAGTGGTTTTGTTACTAAGTGCATGTCAATCTCATTCTATTTTTCACAAGCTCTTCATTAACTGCATGTGCAATGCTTTTGCTGTGTGTGGGTGTGTTAGTCTAGTTTCCTTTCATGGAAAGCTAAAGTTGATGTTCCTAGAATCAACTGATCAAAATGAATCTGAATTGTTACATTAAAGAATAAACCAGCCACTCGTACCAAAACAAAAATCTGCTAAAAATGTGTTGATGTGTCACCAAAGGCTAATGGAGAAATTAATCATTTATTTTGTATTTTTTTAAAGTGATTTAATTCATTTGTTTTATTAGCATTATAAAATTATTGAATTATTGCAGGCAGTGTGAACACGGCTATATGCACACACACCCACCCACACACACACACACACACACACACACACAGAGTCTGAGACTGTTTACCAGTGAGTTGAGCCAGAAGACTCAACTAAGAGGTTGAAGTCAGATCACAACCAGATAAATTGAGTTCTGATCAAACATTCCTGTTCATTTTGTTATATTTTTATTGAATTTAGATGTTTGAATTAGATTGTGTAACAAAAAGCTTTCTCATGATTGGCTGTAACCATGATGCAAAAACTGTAATTTCAAATCAAATCATAGGCCTACTATTATAAACATATATTCCCCTCAAAATACCAAGTTTCAAAGACAAAAAAAAAAACATTATTGAAATGAAATATAGTACATTTATTAAATTAAAATACAATTATTATATGATTATGATCTCTGGTCAGTTTTGACTACAAACAACAATGAACTAGTTGGTTAAGTATGTATACTTGTTTACGATGGAGACAACAGTGTCAATTAAAGGTATGCTTAAAAAATGAGACATCTGATGTGTGAAGACAACAAAGAAAAAAGCAAGGTCTCATTTGTGAAAAGAATATTTTTTTAATTTCTCAAGTTCTCAGTTCTTCACAATGAAAAAATGCCCAGAAAAATTGCCATTGAAGATTTATAGTCATAAGAAAGATCAAAGCAAATAACTTTTTTTTAAGATAAGTAACAAAATTCAAGTACAAACCTTAACGCCATATTTCAATGATCAAACACAGTGTTAGTGTTGATACAGCAATTAGAAAGATGAAAAATACAACATAAAAACATAAAAAACATAAAAACAATAAAATACAAAAAAAAAAAAAAAAAAAAAATGAAATGGAAGACTGAGGGTATTGTTCTAACAAAAACAAGATTAGAGCAGAAGATTTTTTGGGCATTTCTGTCATTTATGTCATGTAGGACTAATGAAAAGACTTCATAAATATCCTCAGTTCATTTTTCCATCCACTGAAATGGGGTTTAACCTTTAAATACTTATTTATATTTATCTATGAATATTGCCAAGTTTTTTTTCCAACCCAAGTCCCTAGAAACAAAGATTTTCGATCAAAGCAAAGATCTTGATGGATAGCACCAGTGATGTGCGGCTGGCAGTTTCGGGCTCCGCTCGGGGGCGCGCCTGCTGCAGCTCTTCCGCCCCGGATGACAGCGCTGTCTACGGCTGCGCGTCCTTGCGGTTATAGGATGCATTGCCTGTGCAGTGTTTTTGTTTCTCTGAATGCATCAAGTGTGTTTCAACGACCTTGGTGTTATGACATGTAGTGGTGGCGAGATGAAGCATCATGAAGCTTTGAAGCTTTTCAGCCAGATGTGTTGCTTTGGATGTACGCTAGGGTCACCTGCTGGTCGATCCAAATAAGATATATATGATACATCGATATTATACACTCACATTAGTAAACACATGTAAAATTAAATAAAATAAATACCTTTTTATGTTTATTTCAATAAAACGATAAACCTCGATACGGAGCTCCGTCTGGAAGTAGGCTACCTGATATTCTCGATACAAGCTTCGAAGCCTCGGTATCACTAATATCACTAATGACATGCTCTTGCGAGATGGATTAAACTCAGTTTAGATGCTTTTCTTTGCCTCTATCCATGCCATTCAAAACCGCCAGCAGTTGCCTATGTCTAAGCCTGCATTTATTTGATCCAAAGTACAGCAAAACAGTAAAATTTTGAAATATTTTTACTATTTAAAATAACTGTTTTCTATTTGAATATAATTTAAAATGTAATTTATTGTGATTGCAAAGGTACATTTTTAGCATCATAACTCTCATAAACTCATTCTGATTTGCTGCTCAAAAAAACATTTATTATTATGATGATATTGAAAACAGCCGAGTATAATTTTTTTCAGGTTTCTTTGATGAATAGAAAGTTCAGAAGAACAGCATTTATCTGAAATAGAAATCTTTCGTAACATTAGAAATATCTTATCATCACTTTTGATCAATTATCAATAAAAGTATTAATTTCTGTAATTTATTTTCCGAAAAATAAAAATTATGCTGACTCTAAGCTTTTGAATGGTATAGTGTATAATGTTATCAAAGCTTTGTATTTCACATAAATGCTGATCTTTGGATCCTTTTATTCATCAAATAATCCTGAAAAAAAAATTTACTCAACTGTTTTAAGTATTGATAATAATAATTAAAAAAGGTTTCTTGAGCAGCAAATCAGCATATTAGAACGATTTCTGAAGGATCATGCACTGAAGACTGGAGTAATGATGCTGAAAATTCAGCTTTGATCCCAGCAATCAATTACATTTTAAAATATATTCAAATAGAAAGCAGTTATTTTAAATAGTAAAAATATTTCACAACATTACTACTTTTGCTGCACTTTGGATCAAATAAATGCAGGCTTGGTGAGCAGAAGAGACTGCTTTATAAAACATTAAAATTCTTACTGTTCAAAAACTATTGTCTGGTATATATATATTTACCCTGAACTTAGGGCATTCATGATTCATGAGGGCTGCTATAAAGTCATAATGTATGCAAACAGCCATAACCTTTAATGTCATTTCCTTTATTTTATTACATTGGGATTGAAGGTTCTGCAACAGTGATCTATGTCATTGTTTTTAGTGTCAAAAAGGGCACACTGAACAGCAACATAGTTAGAACAGAAAACAGGTCTTTAACTTTTACTCTATCCTTACCCCTGATGTTAAATGGCTGTAATGGGTGAGACTGAACATGACCTGCATGGTGACAGATCCAAGCTGGTGAGATGTTGTCAGCAGTTTCATATAAAAAATATCATGCATCCATGTTTATGTGAAAGAGGTACAAAACAAGGATAAGCATGTAAAATTACTCTTCACTGAATGATTTGTAAGGCCTTTGTACAATCCTTATCCCTTAATAAACCCGACAGGGTAAATATAAGCACCCCGGGCATGAAATGGAGCTTGTGCAGAGTCTGTGATGCTGTGAAGATCTCACACTACACACAGTATTAGAACAGTCTTATATGTCAAGAGTCAGAGAAGATTCTGTGGTTTAGAACTTGGCACATTTTCCTTTAGAAAGGAAAAGTATACATTTGTCCATTTGTTGTGTGTAATGTGTAAAGGAAAAATGTTTTTTACATCTATAGAGTTAGAAATATTTTAATATATATGTATTTGTTTACTCCAAGTCTAATTTAAAATTATGTTGTTTTTTTTAGCTCCGTTCGGAGTGAGAAGGTATTTTATATATATATACTTGCAATGTAGCTCAGGGGTAGCATTAATGCACTTAAACATTATAATTGCTACAATAATTTTATGAGATTAATGTTTTAACAAAACATTTTGAACATCAATGAAATGTTGGGGGACAAATAAATATTTTTAATTATGAAACTAAAACCACTGTCACTAGCAAGTCACTGTCTTGATGAATGAGTCATGGAATCATTTTCAGCAAAAATAACACTCTTCTTCCTCGTCTGATTTTGCACCATATGTATAAAAAGCAAGAACTCATACAGACAGATGTCCTCATGTCAGTGGCACTGCCTGATAAACTGGACATGTGTTGTAAGAGAGCCCACCTGCTTGTCCCAAATTGTTGAAAATATTAATCATTCATTGTAATATGATTTATTAATGAGGATTTTTTTAAACAGTACTCTAGGGCTCTGTTTGTACTAATGTAGTAGGGCTATTGTCATAACCTTTGTCTGTAAGGAAACAGATGTGTACTCTAAATGCAGTGGCCAAATGGGATTGTGCTGATATAAGAATTCTTGTTCCCATTAAAATGCAGAGCATTCTGATGTTTGTACTAACTTGTTATTGGCAGATTGTGCTAACACATGATCATCATTTTTGTCCATTTTAAGGAGTTATGCTTTTAGTTATAAACATGAAACATCTCACATGTACTGTACAGGGTAAAATGGGGGAAGATTCCCCCTTAAGAACAAGAAAATTTAATTTTAAATTGTAACATATTTAAATATAAGTTTAGCATGTGCAGGATGATGATTCATCGGCCAATGTATTATCATACAAAATAAATAAAAACATTTCCTTATTTAGTTGTTATAGCACAAAAAGTAAAATTTGGCCCCTGCTGTCCACAAAGCCCTCATTAACCTCAAAACTGTTTCGAGTCTTCAACTGACTAAATCTTACAAATGTTGATATTCAGATGAAATGACAAAATAAAAAATAGTCTAGCCAAAATTTGGATAGATATTATAAATGTTGATATTAAGATGAAATGAAAAAATTAAAAATAGTCATAGAAATTTTTCAGTTATTCAGTTTTGGTATGCTTTTTCTGTCCATTGGACTATCAAAAAAAAAAGGACACAGACTCAACTCACTTTCATCAAATGATTTTTAATAGGGAAGAAAATAGTTTAAAATAGTAAAAAAAAAAAAAATGTATACAACAGAGAGCAAAGCTATATTGCATATTATACATTATAATTAAATTCAGTTTTCAAGATTATTGTTGACGAGATTATCTTATCTAGAATAAGTGTTTGTTAAAAACAAATTAAGATATAAGCATTAGAGAGATCTGTCATTAACAGTGCATGATATGTTAAAACAATGTGTTATTGGTCATTCTTATCAGGACATGGACAGCAGAATGTTACAAATGTTGATGTATATTTGTAAAGACTCATTAAAGTCAAAGTTAATAGGAATTTTTACTGTTAGTGTAACATTATCCTACTTTAAAGCTTCTATGGATTCATTATTCTTCCAGGGCTCAGTTTTCACTAATACATTATCAGAACTTTTGTCTTTCAGGAAACGGATCTGTACTCTGGGCGCAATATCCAGTTTGGATTTGTACTGATAAATATCATAATTCTCATTACCAACCTCCATCTTTTCAAACTTCACAACATAGTGATACGTGTAATAGTCATCATTTTTCTCTTGTGAACTAGTGTAAAACCCCACCCATCAATAGTAAAAGAAATCTTTCCAGTCTGTGAAAGTCTTCTTGATATAAAGTCGAGCACAAGCTTTACCATCTTCAGTGTAGAGCTGCAGACCAACATCACCATACTCTGGTCCATAAAAGAATTATGGAATGTTTGATGAGAGTTTAGCTTGACTTTGTGTGCCACAATCTGATGGTAATATTGTCACTGCTTCAGCACTCTCCCAGGGCGTAGTTTGTGCTAAAACTTTGTCATATTTTTTGTCCAGCAGAAAACGGCTTTGAACTCCAGGAGCAATAGCTAAACTGGAACTGTACTGGTAAATATCATAATTGTGTGTGATATAGTTTTCAATCTTTGAAAACTTATCAGCATACTGATATGTTGAATAAGCATAATTTTATCTTGTGAACTTTTGTAAAACCCCACCCATGAGTGGGAAAAAAACATTTTTCCAGTTGCTGAAGGTTTTCAGACAGGAATCACTCTGTTAGTTCCATCAAACTCTGGTCCATACCAAATGTATGGATAAGTAAACTGAAAATCAAAAAGTGATGGGTATAGTCGCAGTCGAGGTTGGAGAGCAGCATTTGTGGAGACAGAAGTATCTGAAGCCCCAGACAAGTCATAAATATACAGCCATTCCCTGACTTGCGTATGAACTTCATTAGTTTCACTGGAACGAGTGTTTTGGCAAATTTCAGTGTATACATATTTGGAATTTTCCATCATTTTAGCAGGTATCTCCCAAAGGAGTTTTGAGAAACCTTCTGAAGTTGCTCTTATCTCTAGTTTAATTCCTTCATATGCATTTCATTGCAAATAGGGTGAGTGTTTCTTTCTGATATGACTGTTTACAGTCATTGCTGCTGTATCCTGTCTTTGTCAGAAACTGAAGGCATCTGTCATATGGCATATGTAATGTTTTTCAAGTCATGAATATCATTAAGTTTTCTCAAAGAGATGCTAACCAAGAAGAGGCAGAAGAGCAGGAAGCAGAGTCGCATGGCACCCATGACAAAATCTTAATCAAAAACAAAATACTACATATCAAACACATAAGCTGTAAATATACTTGGATCATAAGCAGGCAATTTAATGATGGCAAAATGTCGTAGTTTTAAACTGAATTTAAGATTTTAATATAATCATTTAAAAAAACTGAACAGGAAAATTCTGCTATTTTAATGTTTACACTAAAAATATTGATATAGAACTTCATTACAGTAGTACATTTTTATAAAGGTTCTTAACATTGTGGCATTTTTATTGAGAGTCAAATTGGAAACTCATCAAAAAATAGATCAATACTTTGAAAGTGCCACACTTTTTGGGGAAATTAACTTAGGATTGGCTGCTTAGTTATATCCACAAAATATTTTATCTTCCAAAGAATTACACACATAACATTTAACTTTAATTTGAAATTTCAAGAACACATTAACACTGGTAGCTTTCATTGGTAATATAAAGTCAATAGTTTAATAACTTTTGTTTGATTTGATTTGTATTAAAAATAACATTAATATTTCAATCGATTTAGTAAATGTAATTCATAATCATAATTTATAATCTGAATGTATTTAAACACTTTGAAGAAATCTATAATATTCAACAGACTTTCATTTAAATTCACACTACCTCAGACTGAAGGTCCTCGGTGGAAGAGCCTCTGCATCTGTCACATCTCTCAGATGATTATTTATACAGTATGGAGGAGGCTGTACTTTACAGACAGGGTGTGTAGGCACAGTACAGCCTGCAAGACTGTCCTACAGTTATAGTTTCATTTTTAAACAATTTTGCCACAAAACAATTTTCTTTTAAGTGTACTTGTTTACTATAGAGACAACATGTCTGTGAAGAGTAGGCCTTTGCTGGAAATATGAGACATGATATGTGAAGAAAGCAAATAAAAATCAAGTTAACTATCACTTGTGAAAATAAAATTTTATTGTGTGTCATTGTTCAAGTCGTTTATCACACTGTTAAGTAAATGTAATTAACATTAAATTTAAGTAATGTCTCACATATTAATAAAAATAATAAGTGTTTGTTTATTAGACATTTATTAACCATGAAATCAAGTCTTATTAGCTAAGATTTAAAAAAAATAAAAATCAAAGTAAAGACCTTTACCAGTAATGGGCGTTTGTACAGTAAATCTGTAGTGCTGGCAGTTCTCAGGAGTTCCGCACGGGGGCGCGCCTGCTGCAGCTCCTCCGCCCCGGATGACAGCGCTGTCCGCGGCGTGCGCGTCCTTCCGGTTTTGGGATGAATTGCCTTGGTGCAGTGTTTTTATTTATTTGAACGTACTGATTCTGTTTCAGCGACATCAGGGTCGATGGATTTTACGTTGCCTTGATGCTTTTCTTCGCGTCGACCTGGCCATGTCATTCAAAACCGCCGGCAGTATGTCTAACGGGTTAGCAACCCAGCTGAGCTGACGGTACGTTTGGATGAATGCATTATTAATGCTCGCTCTATGTTTGATATCTGAACATGTCTGACACTAAAGCTGAAATTCACGTTAAAAACCGTCTTTAATGCCACTGTCGCAACTTGTTGCTGAAATTGTAAACTGAACAGCTCGTCATTAAGAGCAAATTGTTTGTCAGGTTCATGCTTTCTTTTGAGATCGGCTACTGAATTGAGTATTACATACATACTGGAACAAGCAAAGACAATGAAGCTACGATAATGGTCTTACTGCATTTGTTACTGTTAGATGTCTTAGTCTTAAAACGTAAAGCATGCTCAGATTATCTCACTGTTACTGCAAGAGTTTCGTCTTTCAGAAGTGAAGCAGCTTTCGGTTGCCATGGAGACGGACAATGAGCATCATGGGATGTTTGTGGATCCTGACTTTCCTGCTGAGGAGTCCTCACTCTTCTGTGATTACACCACGCCCCTCCCCAAATTGTTGGGTGATGTCACATGGCTCCGCCCACAGGTACCATAATATTCAATTATTCTCACTGGTAATATTATGTATATTCCAGTGAGCACACATGAAGACCTTCTATAAGAATATCTATTTAGCTTGGTTTTGCTTGTATGGATTGTAGTTGGTTAGCTTGAGTAGTTTGTACAAATTCTTATTATTCATAAAACAGCAGGCAAACATTAATTGGAGGACCTACTACTTACTGACACCATAACAGTGACAGCATGATGAATTTCATTCATGCTTCAAACAACACACATTCATACTATAAACAACATACTTTTTTAATGGTCTTGAATAAGTTTCAAACCACACATAGTACCTACTGTGCAGGATGCGATTTCAGACACAGTGTGGGGCTTTAACAATGCAGACTGTCACAAAGCAACGTTACAGTACTTTTCCTTCTGTATATTACAGGAGATCTGCAAGCAGCCTCAGCTCTTCCCCGATGACCCTGTGGAGGCCCACCCAAAGCAAGGCATCCTGGGAGACTGCTGGTTGCTCTGTGCCTGCTCCATGTTACTCAAGAACCAGCATCTTCTGAACAAGGTGAACACTGTCAGATTTCTTGTGGAGATATTTTGTCTTAACTGGAAATAAAACCTACATGTTTAATAGAGTGCAACAGTCCGGAAAAAAAATAAATAAATCTTGTACCTTTGACTTTTTGTCCAATTGTCAAATACTTTTTTGCCTCGAGTAGGAGTTTGTAATGTTGTGATTCACTTTGTTGCTACATTTACATTTACATTTATTTGGCAGGCACTTTTATCCAAAGTGACTTACAGTTGAGGAATACAACAAGCAATGTATCATAAGATGTCAAAACACGAGAATTGCCCGTTATACAAGGTTTCAGTCATCATTCAAAATAGCAAAAAGCTAGGACAGGAGGATAATAAGAGAACAGACAAAGTGAAGGCATATAATTTTATTATTATTATTATTATTATTATTATTAAATGCTCACAGCAGACATGAGTTTTCAGTTGTTTCTTGTTTGGATGGAGTTAGGTAGGTCTGATTGCACATGTTGGAAGTCCAGCCCAGAAGAGCATTGCAATAGTTCAGCCTAGAAATGACAAGGGCCTGGACGAGAAGCTGTGCTGCATGCTCTGTTAGGAAGGGTCTCATCTTCCTGATGCTGTGTAGTGCAAACCTGCATGATCGTGCTGTGTTTGCAGTGTGATCTTTAAAGGTCAGTTGATCATCAAGGATCACCCCAAGATTCCTGGCCGAACTCGATGGAGTATTGTTGATGAGATGCTGTACTGATGGGGTATCTGGGAAGATGAGAAGTTCTGTTGGTTTGGTTCATGGCTTTTAACTTTTTAAATATACCAGTTACATAGCAAGAAACATCTATCATATTTCACACATTAGACTTATTCTAAAAAATTCTGATAACACAGCTGTGGTTTGTTCGTTCATAATTCTGTGTAAAAACTCCAACTGAATGTTGTCAAGGTGTATTTTTATGTGCGTTTGTTTTTTTTATAAGTATTTCCACCAGAGCAGCCTTTGTGGGGTGACCGTGTTTACCACGGTGAGTTCCGGGTCCAGTTCTGGCAGAACGGGCGCTGGATAGAGGTACGGGTGGATGACCAGCTGCCCTGTGTCAATGACACTCTCTGCTTTTCACGATGCCAGAGCCCTAGGGCATTCTGGGTAGCACTTTTGGAGAAAGCTTATGCCAAGTAAGTGCTGTAACTTGAATGAGGATTTTGGTGGATTATAAAATGTAACTGTAATGTGTGAACTATGTGCAAAACATAATAATTGAGAAGTTGTTAATGTTAATGTTCTTCATGCTAGGTTACATGGTTCGTATGAGCGTTTGTGGGCGGGGCAAGTATGTGAGGCAGTTGTGGACCTGAGCGGAACCATAGCAGTACGATGGAGTCTAAAAGGGGCGGAGTCTCCACAACAGCCCAAGGACTCCCAGACTCAACACACACCTAATGGGATGAGACTATCTGAACTCTCACTGGAGCTGAAGGAGCGATGTGCCATCAGCTGCTGTGTCCACAGCGCCCCCACAGGTGAGAGAGGAAAGCAACCACTGAATTAAATGAACTTTCCAAAATTGACAGCTAAAACTGAACCAAATAAAGTATTAATAATATACTCTTATAGTATTTATTAATATTTAAAATTGGATTTTGTTTATATTTTCAGTTTTTAATTTAATTATAGTTTAAGTTAATTTTGTTGTGGATTTTTTTTTTTTTTAAATATTTGTTTCTTTTTTTTTTTGTACTTCAAATTACTTTATTTTTATTGTTATTATTACTTTAAAAACATTTCTTATTAAATTTAGTTTGTCATTTTGTATTTTATTTTATTTCAGTTAACGTTTATTTTATTGCAATGATTTTTAATAGTTTTCATTAACAGATCAGCACTATTTGGGAATGATTAAAGACTGCAGCAACAATATTTAATAGTTTACAGATTTTACTCCACATTTACTCCTTAAATTTTTGCTGGCAACTCTGCAGTTTTCAGAAAATCTTTCACAAAACACCATAGGAAGGATATAATAATAGTAATGGGTTTGTTGCAGGTATCCCAGAGCTTGGTCAGTATCACGCCATGAGTGTAATGGAGTGGACAAATGTGACAACCACTACAGGTGAACAAGTGGAGCTGATCAGGATACGAAACCCCTGGGGCAGGAGGAGCTGGAACGGGGTCTGGAGAGAGAGGTATAGAGTGAAATTAAGTACCTTATTTTCAATATATGTATTATAAATAGATGTTTTTAAAACAATTTGTTAATTTAATTGTGAATTTTTCATATCTATGTATAATGATTTGAACATGTCTAACAATATATAATAAGGTTTAATTAGTAACTGCAGTGCTGTGTCTAGCCACCTATCTCCGACAAAGCACTGGAAGTCATTCATTTGCATATGAAGAATTTTGGGATCCTATTTGAGCTTGGGATACGTTGAACTTTTTATCTTTTGCAGTTAGACTGAATACAACACTAGACCGAATGTGACATATTTTAATCAAATCTGTTATATTATTGAAGAACAAAGTGAGAAATACCAATATTGTTCCACTAAAATGTGATTCTTTAAACACTATTTCTGTAAAATGAGTGGTTATAATTATTTCAGACATAATTATTGGTATTATAATTCTTAAATGTTTATTTACATTTATTGTCCCTAGAAAACCTACTACGAATTTCTTTCAAATATATTGGTGGTCATTTATTTTGTGTGGATATCATCATTCATTAATTTTACCATGATGAATAAGCGGAGTGACAGTTGTTGGACTGGCACTAGGGGGCGTGACAATCATATGCAAATGTTGGTGAGAGTGGAAATGCAGCTTCTGTCTGACTGGTTTTGTCTGTCTCTCTGTACAGTGGATCAGGCTGGGCTTCTCTGGAGCCCTCCTGTTCTCAGGCTCTACTGGGCCGCACGGCAGAGGGGGAATTCTGGATGGATGAGACAGAATTCCAGCAGGAATTTGATGAGGTTACAGTAGGCTGTCCCCTCAGTGAAACAGGACACCTACAAAGCATCTACACAGGTATTGTCTATACCAGAGGTGCCCAAACTTTTTAGTACAAAGGGACAATATTTTATATTTATTTATTTTTTTATTTATTTTTTTAAACTTCATAGTGGGCCAAAAGTAAATGTTGCATTAAATCCAACTATATTGTATGAAAATATATCAAATTTTACAATTGCTTAAACAATTAAAAATGTATTAATGAAATTAATTTACACTCAAATTCACTTACATTGTTTTTTACATTTCACTGCAAAAAATTTAACAAAATGTTAAAAGAAAAATATAAATTAGATTAGGAATAAGGATTTTTTTTCTTCCTCTTGTGAAATGGCATGATGAAACAAATCAAAAGTCATCACAGGCCAACTTTGGCCCGTGGGTCCTAGTTTGGGAATCTTTGGTCTATGCGTTCTTGAGAGCATTTGCATGAATAGTTCCTTGCGGTCTATAAATTATACATCTGCAAATTGTTTGAATATCTAGTGAAAAATTTGCACGTTTAATAATAATATTAATAAAAATTAATATTTATATTAATTTGTCATTTCCCTTCATGTAGGAAGCTATCTTACCCACAGCCACCAAATTGGAGGTCGCTGGGTCAAAGGTCACTCTGCGGGCGGTTGCCGTAACAATAACACTTTTAGTATCAACCCTAAGTTCTGGTTAAAAGTGTGTGAGAGAGGGGAAGTGTTGCTGTCATTGCTGCAGTACGGACATCCTGAACCACCAGCAGAGGGCCGCACTCAGCAGCACTCACACCTCCAGGCCATCGCACTGCATGTGTGGAAGGTTAGAGAATCACAAAATTATAATTTCTCAGTGATTGAAAATGTTTCATTCTGTAATGTTATATGTAATATGTTATAGGTGGAGAAGAAACACTTTAACCTGATGCGGACGCTGAACAAGCCACCGCTTGTGTCGCACACGCATGCATACAATCGGGAAGTGGTAGTGCCCACTCACCTGAATCCTGGTTTTTACCTGTTGGTGCCTAGTACCTTCCTGCAGGGAGCGGAGGGCCGGTTCCTTCTGAGAGTTCATTCTTCCTGCTCTACCTCTCTCAGGTGACTGCACTAAGGGAAACGTAACTGTATTAAACTTTTTGTACGGTTTAAAAGTTTGATGTGGATTTGGCCGTATTTTTTTTTTAATGTTTTTTTAAATCAAAAAAATCCAGCATAAACAGTAATATTATAAAATATATTACACTCTAAAATAAGTGTTTTCTATCTGAATATATTTTAAAATGTTTTTTTTTTTTCTGTGATGTCAATGCTGAATTTTTAGCAGTATTACTCCAGTCTTCAGTGTCAAATAATCCTTCAAAATTCATTCTAATATGCTGATTTGCTACTCAAGTAACATTTCTTATTATTATGAATGCAGAAAACAGTTGTGCTGCTTAATAGTTTTGTGGAAACTGTTATGATCAATTTAATGTATCCTTGCTGAATAAAGTATAAAAATAAGTATAAAAAAGTATAAAATATTCTAAAACAACCCCCAGAGGTTTGAACTGCAGTGTATATATGTAATAATGACACTAATTATTAGTGATTATATAAACACTGCATCTAAATATGCAATATGATACGATAAAGCCATATCATTGGTCCAAATCATCTGTATTTTTCTCCAGTGTGATGAAATCCCCTCCTCCTCTTCAGCACTGTTCAGAGGGCGAGTGGGAAACCCTCAGCTCTCATGGCTGTTGGTCCGTTGGTTCAACTGCAGGAGGAAGTCGCAACTTCACCACACATGGACTCAACCCCCGTATACCCTTTACTGTGACCTATGATCCTGGAGGTAACAACGTAAAGGTCACATTATGCCAAAACAGACCTGAAAATTCCCTCCATGCCATCGGCTTTCATATTTATAAGGTCAGAATTCATACATGCCTCATTTATAATCCGTTTTGAGGATCTAAATGACTAAACTGCTGAAAAGCTGTGTTTCTTGTGCCAAAAGTGTCCAGTTCTAGACATAACTTTTCTGGTAACAGTATTAGTAATAGTAGGAGTAGATGTCTAACATTCAGTAGTTAATCTCTTTTGGTATGTCTTAATGATATTTCAATGTGTGTGTGTCTCCAGGTACCTGATGGTGACTCTCTTTTAAGCCCTGGTGCCATGTCTCCGGTGGTTAGCTGTGTACCTCATGCCCACTCCCAGGAGGTCAGTGTGTTTTGCCATCTACAGCCGGGCAAGTACATCATAATTCCCTCCACCTACCAGCCGGAACTCAGCGCTCACTTCACACTCACTTTTACATGCAGGATAAATCGGTAAGCACTCCACCTACATACATTACAAGGAAAATCTGGAAATATCCGTGAAAATTTTAATTAAAGTCATAGACATTAATAAAATCTTACATATGTAGACATTAGTGGTCAGTATTTGGCATTTTTCAAATATATTGGCATCGGCCGATAAGTTTTTCTGTTTGGCCGATGTGTTCGAGACGGGACTTTTATTTTGACGATGCACACAGCACTGACATTCTCCCTCTTCATTGTTTGCTGTAGCCCTTTAACAGTTCTGTCTGATATGGATAGAAGTCTGTTTAATAATCATATAGAACTGTTAAAAGGAATTAAAATGCATAGAATAAAGTATTATAACAATTGCTGTCATATTATTAGTAATAGTACTTAAACATTTAATTTCACGAACCTTTCAGACTTAGTCAAATCCAGCTGTGAGATGTTGTGAAGTGTGCATTTGTATCCTGCATGATCGCGTGTACTCTGTGTGATGGTCAGTCTGTGCGAATTGAATGCGGACAGGAGGAGAGTGCAGCTTCACTGGAGATGCATGATCGACAAAATTTAAATTTGTGATTTAAAACTATATTCCGCTTTATGCTGCTTTTATTCCGCTGTCATATTCATGTCATTATCACTGTGTGCTGTACGTAAAATGAATGTTACATTGGCTTTAGTTAAAAAAATATGATTCCCAATGCACACAAACTTCCCAGATTACTGAGTGCCCTTTTTATTTATATATTTTTTTAATATTTCTTTATTTGTGAAAAATATTCTAATAGGATTATAGAATCAAGAATGTTTGTTTATTTGACACATTTTTTTAAATTCTATTTCAAATTTCTTAAATATTAAAATAAATACAAATTTCATATATATATATATATATGCACACACACACACAAACACACACATACATACATACATGCATATATCAGCTTTATATCGGCTTTACACCCCGCTTTCTAAGATATCGACATCAGCTGTCAAAAAAAAAAAAACTATATCGGTCAACCACTAGTTGACATTCTTCCAAAAATTGTTACATACTGTAATTATACAAACTTTAATTAGAATTTATCTGGTCAATGCACTGTGAAAAAAACAAACCCTAGATAAAATAAAAACAAGTGAAATGTAGTTTCTTGTTAAGAAAATGTTGCTAGTTGACATTGGCCTTAAATCTTTGGCTCTAATATAGTGAAGTACTAATGTTGTCGACCTCCTCAGGAAAGCAATGCAGAGTCAAGAGCTTCTGGGCCATGCTGTTCAGGAGGTAATGAGCTTTCACCTCATTTTAAGAAATAGCTCAACCCAAATCAAATCCTGTCATGATTCACTCAACCTCATGTTGTTTCAAACCTGTATGGCTTTCTTTCTTCTGTGGAACATCGAAGATATTTTGAAGAATGTTGGTAACCAAACAGTCTCAGTTCCCATTGACTTCTATTATATCATTTAGAAAAATAAAACAAATAAACTTAACCTGATATATAGTTCAAATTTAGTGTATTTTAAATATATTATTAATTATGAAGAATTATATTAATATACATTTATGTATATTTTCCTGGCCTACTAAATATTATTTGCTTGTACCATTTCTGTAATTTACAGTTCTGTTTTTGTTTTACTTCCTCCACAGTAAGATGTAAGATTTCTCTTTCCTCTCACAGGTCTCCTGTATCTCTGTGATGAGACGATAGGAAGTGGATCACATGCCTATGTTGAGATGAAAGTCTTGCTCTCCATCCTCAGGACAGGAGTCTCATGGTGTGTAGTATGTGTCTCTGCACAGCCTCAACCTCTTCAACTAAACTCTGCAGAACTCTACAGTCCCCCCAGGACCGAGTTTGGACACCCCTGGTATAAACTATTTAGGGATTTGTCACAATGGTTGTCTAGTCTTTCAACAACCGCCCTCTAAGAAAAATGTCAGATCAAGTGTTACATAATGTACTATAAATGTGTACTGATGCCAGACTTATTTATTATGAATTATTTATTATTAATGTTTTTTGTCCAAGTTGCGAAAATAATTCTTTACTAGAATATTGAAAACAGCCATTACCACTTTTATATTCACACAGATTTATACTACATCATGATATGTAAATTTCAATGAAAGACTCACTAGAAAGAGAGAAAATTTTAATATTGAGAGAAAGAGAAAACAAGGATGCAGAAGAATAAAGATGGGGGTATTACTGGCCAAAAGAAGGGTAGACAGTGATTGAATAAGTGGGAGGGTCAGCGGCTCTACTGAAGCTCCAGCTCTCTCTGAAGTGTGCCGCAGAGTTGGAGCCCCTCACGCGGTCGCTGCCCCGTCGGCCCCTCTGTGAGTGCTAATAGCCTGTGTGTGAGGGTCTGCAGGCCTGTTAGTGCCGCACTAGTGACGAACTTGTAGCGTCACTGTCCACCCTGATCCAGTGCCTGGTGCCGCCACACAATGGCTCGTTATGTGAAGCAATTACACTGCGGTGACCCTTTCCTCCCCATGTGCATGTCTGTTATATGTACAGCAATATTCATTAAAATATTTTGAATTTTAAAACTTGAATCCTACTTTATTTGAATACAAAACTTTCTTAAAACGTGTAGAATTATTTTACACTTATAAATAAGATGTCTATACGAAAACTAATTTTTTATAAACATTTTTATTTAAAAAGAACATTTTACTTCTGTTCCGCAATGACTTAGCTTACCTAACTTTACTTGACCCCATTAAATTATTAATAATTTAATAAAATATGACATCAGTGCTGTAATTTCTTTTATTAAATAATTACCTTTTATTTTCAGAAGCAAAAAAATAAAATGTATATAATTATATGTTTGTATCTATGTGTGTGTGTGTATACAGTATGTATATGTGTATATATATTTATATAATTTTAGTGAAATTTAGTAAAATGAAAGTTTAAATATGAAAACTTTGTGAAATTTGACATTACTATACCCAGTTAAATTCTTAATAATTTAATTAAATTCATTATTTATTTATTTAGTATTATTAAAGGAATTCAGCTGTAATTGACTTTATTTAATAATTTAATGCTATTTCTAGGAACTGTATGTATGCATGCATGTGTTTTTATATAGATACTTTTTTTTTTATACATTAGCTATTCAACACAACATGTTTATTAGACTAGGATAAGGTTACAGTTTCTCCCACTTTTGTATACTGCAAAAAATACAAATATTCACCAAGTGTACAGCGTGCGCGTCACCTAACACGGGCGATGCGCGCGGCCGCCACCACCACTAGCGCGCGCCGCCGTTGCTGCGGAATTGACGGGGCTGCCGTCGGCGCGAGAGCGGATACAGACACTCACCTAGAAAATAATGAACAACAAATTTGACGCGTGAGTAATCAAACCGACGCTACGCGTTAGCAGGGATTTAGTCGTGCCTTAATGCAAATGCATGCGTTCCAAGCGTCTGTTTAACTCAGAGAGACCGGGAGAGAGAGGAAAGAGAGAGAGAGGGGGAAAAGAGGTGTGTCTAGAAGCTTTGGCATGGGCTGGGAGGTCACCATGTTTTAGTTGCATGATTAGACTCCACTAAGATTTTGTGATGGATTGTGTTTTAATGCGTGCGGTGAATGCAGCATGCAAATAACCACTTCTAGTCCCAGATCTTCATGCTCAGGGCCTCCAGGCCGAGGACGGATCACCGGGTTACGCGTGTGTGTGAGCAGCGGGGGCAGGTGCTCTGCGACCCCGGCTCAAACTCTTCTCTGTAGCCAGCTGGAATGTCATGAGGCGGTGTAGGCTGACTGTAAACACGCGAGGGGGTGTGCATAAGCAAAACACGCTATATTGTATATGGCACGTGAAAACGAAACTACCATAAACTCATCTGTTACATAAGCAGCGTACTTTGTTATGTTTGCAAACTTCTCATGCGCAGCCACTGACCATTATAATCGCAGGGTCGAATAAGGTAATGCAGTTTGTCTCTGCAAACTCAGACAGAGCCTCTGTCCTTTCGCTAATAAAGTCGAGTTTTATAATATAATATAATATAATATAATATAATAACCTTTATAACAATCCTCAGAAATATAATAACTGTTACAAAATGTACTGTGGCTGCAGTATGATTTTGGTATCAGACAGTTAATAACATGGTACTGAAAAAAGTGTACATTGTAAAGCCTCTTGTATGACTTAATTTAATATGTTGAACATATGTTGGCATATTTGAATTTTTAGCAACCATTACTCAGTCTTTAGTTAAGGAGCAAGAACTGTTTTTAACATAATAAAAATTATGTTGCTTTCTTGAGCATCAAATCATGTGACACTGAAGACACAGTTTTGCCATCACAGGAATGAATTAGATTTTAAAAAATGTTCAAATAGAAAACTTTTCAAAATTGTAATAAATGTTTCACAATATTACAGTTTTTTTCTGTATTTTTGGTCAAATACATGCAGTCTTGGTAAGCAGAAGAGACTTATTTCATATATGAATGATCACACAAATGGTTGCTTTTTTTGTTGGAACCACTGCAATTATTATTGAAGCCGGAGTTACTAAAAAATAACATATTGTGGCTGAGTTGAATTAACTGTTTTCTCTCCCTTTAAGCCTGAAAGATGATGACAGTGGAGATCACGACCAGGACAACTGCTCACCGAAAGATGGGGAGAAGGAAAAAAATGACGAAGAAGAGAAGGACTCAAACACTACCAAGAGAAAGGTACAGATAGATAGATAGATAGATAGATAGATAGATAGATAGATAGATAGGTCAATGCTTTGGCTTTACTGTATAATTCATGCCAGTAAATTGATAGACAGAAAGAAATCATATGTTAATTATAATAGATTGTTCTATATAACTATGAGCTGCTTCACTTGTGCAGGCGGTGGTCCCAGGGGCTGGTGAGCACCCTCTTCAGTACAACTACACATTCTGGTATTCTCGTCGCACACCAGGACGGCCAGCCAGCACACAGAGCTACGAACAGAACATTAAACAGATCGGCAGCTTTGCTTCGGTAACCTACAGACACACAAACTCACACTGACATATTTATGCAGACTCACTTAATGAAGATTCAGGCACAGTGGGGGATGAAGTTTGACTGCCCCACTGCAGGTCACACGATCACATGATTGACAGTTCAACAGCTGCCCTGTGTTTGTAGGTGGAGCAGTTCTGGCGTTTTTATAGTCACATGATCCGACCGGATGATCTGACTGGTCACAGCGATTTCCACCTGTTTAAAGAGGGAATCAAACCCATGTGGGAGGTGAGTTTTGTTAGATCACATGTACTGTCACATGACAGATAATAGAATTGGGATTGTATTATTTAGGATGATGCTAATAAAAGTGGAGGTAAATGGATCATCCGGCTTCGTAAAGGCCTGGCGTCACGCTGCTGGGAGAATCTGATCTTGGCCATGCTGGGCGAGCAGTTCATGGTGGGCGAGGAGATCTGTGGGGCCGTTGTGTCCGTTCGCTTCCAGGTACTGCAATATTCATGCAATATAGTTTGTATCTTGTATAGCATGCAAATAAAACCTACTATAATTGCTAAATATTATTTTTATAAAATAGCATACAGCATCCAGTGTAGTTTGCAGTAAGCAGTATGGTAGGTGTTCATTTAGAACATAGACAGCATTTTGCTCATTCTGTGTTCATGATTGAAGCTGTTATATTGTAAATAATAGCTTTTCTGTATAGTCATAAATATTTGTGCTTTTGTTTGGGAGGATATCATTTCTATCTGGAATAAGACAGCCAGTGATCAGGCCACCACTGCTCGCATTAGAGACACCTTACGCAGAGTCCTCAACCTGCCTCCTAATACCATTATGGAGTATAAAACACACACTGATAGCATCAAGTGAGTTATACAACAATACACTCATATATTTATGTGTATATAATCAAACCAAAATTTATTCAGACACCTTCAACATTTCACACTCAAGAGTTAAACTGTGTCAGAACAAATTCATCTTTATAAAGTCAGAAAACACTTAAGGAAAACATGGTCAGGTCAAAGTGACTGATTAATTTTTGATCCCAATTATTATAATTTGTTTCGTTTTGTTTTTCAATTTTACTGGTAGTCCACTGTATGAAGAATTTTTGGCAAAACATGGTAAGGTCATTGTGTCTGAATAATTTTTGGTTCCAATTTATTGTTATTATTATTATTTTATTAAATTTTTTTTTCAGTTTTACTGGTAGTCCACTATTTGAAGAATTTTTGGGTATAATATGTCACAGTTTATTTTGCTATCCTCACATACATAAATTAACTAAAGTGTCCTGCACCCACAGTGTTGATATATTTGAAGGTATTAATATATATATATATATTGTGTGTGTGTGTGTGTGTGTGTGTGTGTGTGTGTGTGTGTGTCTGTGTGATCTTTCAGAGCTTGGGAGGATTTCCATGGTCTAGTGAACGCAAGTGGAGGCCGCTAGTTTTTCATCTGAAGTGTGTGTGACAGGTATAAACTCTTAACTGACACGTAATCACTCACACTGGAGCTGCTCAGTTCTCTTTATGAGATACATATAAGATTCATTCCCAACATGTTCATAACTGGGTAAAAGTACTCCCTCTTTCTCCCCATCTAGATTATAAAGTCAGTTTTACCACCGAAGAGGATGTTTCCGAGGAATTTACCTGTTTTTAAAAGAAAAATGATCGGGACGTCATGAAAAGGGGCAGCATGACAAATGTTTACTATTGAAGACTTACGACATCTGTTTTTTTATAATCATCCGAACACCTCATCACCTGAAAACTCTCACAGAAGAAGAAGAAGGGGGAAGCAATTCATCAACATATGAACAAATGTTTTCCAGTCAGTCATTAGGTGGAGCTCTCAGAGGGACCACATAGTTCAGCCACTGTGACGTGAACTAATGGCTGGGAACTGCCACCGTTTTCCAAGAAGAAAAACAACAACATGCCCTTGTGTAGTACAGTCACATTAACTGAATTATCATCTGAAATACACTGTCTCATAAAGATGGCCAGAGAGGAAGACAGGTTTCATTTAGGTCACAATATTTACCAATGAGGTTGCAGGATGATGAGGATATTTTACTATAGTGCAGTATTTTAGCTACAGTGTTGAGTTGTTTTAAAATAGAACTGTTGTACAAAAAAGAATTATATTTCTAAATGTATTTGGAGAGCTCTATAATGGCTAACTTTTTATTTCTCCTGAGCTTAGAGAGTGTTAACTCAAAGGACAGTGCCCTATCAGGGATGGGTACCACGCTGCCTGATTCACTGTGCCTCCGGCAAATCACTGATTTTCAAGATCGCTCAACATCCTGGCACTCCGCTGGAAGAGACCACACTGGAGACGTGACTCATAGGACTCCAAGCCCTGTTTTAGAAATCACTCGGATGTTATTCAGACATGCTAACTAACAAACACTGATCTGTTCATGGGGGCTATGTATCAAAACCTCCCTTGAAATTCAGTGCTGGACTGTTGTATTTGAGGTACATAAAAATAAGTGGAAAGGAAAGGTTTTTAATTATGATTGATCATAGCAATAAATGTTGATTATGCATCTGCTGCTAATTTTCAGCTGTGGTGTGCCTCTGATTTGTTGGAAGTGTTTCTATCTAATATGATTTGAAGAGCATGAGTTACATGTACAGCCTTGTTAATGCTACCTGGACTTCACATCTAGGTATGATTCTGACCTCAGAAAATTTTTGGTTCTAACTGGGAATAGAGTCCTCCTTAACTATAGAGACACCTTACGCAGAGTTCACAACCTGCCTCCTAATACTATTATGGAGTATAAAACACACACTGATAGCATCAAGTGAGTTGTACAATACACTCATGTATTTATGTGTATACAGTCGAACCAAAATTTATTCAGACACCTTCAACATTTCACACTCAAGAGTTAAACTGTCAGAACAAATTCATCTTGATAATGTCAGATAACACTTAAGGAAAACATGGTCAGGTCAAAGTGACTGATTAATTTTTGATCCCAATTATATATTTTTTTTTTCATTTTTTTTTTCAGTTTTACTTTTCAGTTTTACTGGTAGTCCACTGTATGAAGAATTTTTGGGTAAAATATGTCAAACTATGGAAAATATTTATCTAGTAAATTTCCTTTAAGAAACAGGGCCTTAAATAGCCTAAATCAAAACATGACAGGCTGAATAGGCCATATGAAATCGATTTAGTTGTTTTAATTTTGTTTTATTCATAATTTAACCTGTTTCGTGCCATAAAGATAATTGTGATACTGTGGCTGGCCTGTAAACAATTATAAACTAACCAACAAACAATCTTTATTATATGCAGAAATAATATATGTTTGTAATATATTGTAATATTATATATTTTTATTACAAAAGCATGCATTGAACATTTAACCCTGTAACCCTTACATTTATGGCTCATATGATAGCTCAGTTTTGATGAAAAAAAAAAAAAAAAATTCAAAGGCCTAAACTGAGTTTCTGACATTTATAAGGCCAAAAAGTAAGATGGAACTCTAGAAGACTGCTTATAGACTACTGCATATAAATATAAGCTGTCACTCTTTATCTCACAATATCTTAATAATTATTAGTTTTATGATCAAAGCTCTATAGTTTTTTATTGTGGGGCAAAACATATGATGCAAGGTAATACAATGATGATTGAGAGATTGAGGACAACTAAACTTTCCTATGATAGATAGATAATCAAGTAAACCTTGCCTCAGTCATGCTGATGTTCATGCTGAAATATTGAAAATATAAAAGTTATTCTTAGGGTAATTATTAGGAATTATACTAAAAGGCCTTTCACTTGCTAAAAAAGTCTGAACTATAGATAAGATGAGAGAAGTCATGTAGTAGATTGTTTATCACAGGTTTTGACCATGTTATTAATTTAGAGGCCTAATTTGTGTATCAAATGTGATATAACTGTATAGGTTTAATATTTAGTTCAATTTAATTAATTGTTCAGGTGTAAAGTGGCTTTCACAACACAGCTCAAATGCCGTTAGCTCAGAAAAGCATCACCAATCCATGTTCCTTGTAGTTGTCATAGAAAGACGATGCAGTGTTCCATCTCGTCACCATAGTTCTATATTGTTGGGTTCACACTTCACTTCTGAGCTGATGTTAGCAGGTGAAGCTGATGTCTTTCATCTCCTACTTAGCTCATCTCAAAAAACATATGATTCTGCAAAAAGAAAGAGATAAATGATAAAGCTGTGACATATTAATAAAACAGCAGCATCTGTTTGTGGTTGGCAACTCACCAGCAGGAAGGCAGCAGCTAGTAACAGCACTTTGGTGTTCAAATTCATTCCTTGAGGTACTGAGAGAGAAAGAGATGTTCAAAATAGTCACACTACAGTATATCACTCTGGCATCTACTATATACAGTATATAGCACTTGATATGTTTATATTAATTTTACCATCCAGTCCAAAATACTCGTGATCCATGTTACATTCCTCATTATATCCAGGCCACCTTTTCCATATGCACCCGATAATCTCACCAATACTGGAAACCACCTGCTGCCCCCAATACATGAAAATAATTAGAGTACCATTAGAGCTGCATGTAAAAGGTGCCGGTACGAATGGTCTGCTGGAGGGTTTCTGACCTGCAGCTCCTGCTCAGAGAGGCAGCGTGTATTGCAACAGGAGCCCTGGATCCTCACAGCTGAGATGCCCTCGGAGTCACAGATCTCGAAATACGGCGTGAACATGCTCCACCTGATAAAAACATCAGGGCTTATAACAGTCTTAATGCAGTGGATTTGGTTTTAGAAGATCACATAAGAAGAGTTTTTTTCTGAGCCTAGTGAATGTTCATTTGTGTGTGACTGATATTATTTTAGCTTGATATGACCTGATGCTGAAAGGCTCGGTGTGTGACAACAAACAAACACGGCATGGTCTTTGTTCATGGCTGTCCTGAGAAGGGGGTCATGTTGATGGTTTCATCTCAGAAAGTTCACCACATCTCTCCCTATTCAGTCTGAGAGAGGTTACTGGAGGGATTTTTGTTGGGTGCAGTTAGTAGATACACAATGGTGACCTTATCTGACAGAATAGTTGGCATCATGATGAAACATGATGTGGATGGCTCTGTCTGCATAATAGGTTTACAGTACAGGAGATTACATCACCATTATACAAGAGTTAGAGTTAATTTGATTGGACCAGAGAAATGATACAGTAGTTAGCTAAAATTAAAACCAATAATGAAAACCAATAAAATTAAAACCATATAGTATCTCAGTGATACTAAAATAACACTGGATCTGACACGCGTGCTGATATTTTATTATAACACTGGGACGTTTGCATCTGTATATTCAAGTGCCCTAAATATCACATCAATCAGATGGATTTTTCCTGTCTAAGTGGCTGATACTTGCAGTGTGGATTAATATTCTAGCTGCATGAGAATGAGATCTGGTTTGCTGTTGATCTCTACCTTTGATGAACTGTCCCAATAAGCTCTCTCTCTGGTGTGTAGGCCCTTATTTCCATCAGGCAGCAGCCGAGCCAGCACATCTCAGCTCTCAGGGGCCTCTCAAACAGGAAAACACACTCTGCATCCTTATCAAAGCCTTGTAGTGAACAGGCTCGAGCTGGACCGCAGCATTGCATACACATGCATGCGCTCTCTAACAAAGACGCAACACAAAAAGAGGTTTTGTGACAAATCTGTTGTGTTCAAAGTTTACTTGAGGCTGCATGTTTTGGTGGCTTTGACAATGCAAATTATAGTATAATCATCTTAAAGAGTGGCACACAATATGATAATTTACAGAACAGCACATACAGTATACTCTTTTTCATATTTACCCTCGACATCCACAAAGAGCCGGTCCCTGGTTTCAGTGGAGATGCTGTATGTTCTCCGGGCTACACACTGTGGACCTGAGACATCACATAAATATAAACCTTTATTAAACCTTGTCATATTATATTCATTTATATACTGTGAAGATCTCAAACCAAGTCCAAGCTGTTCCACCTTTTATAAATATTTAAAATTGTAATTATTATCATTTACTTATTTATTTACTTTAAACCATTATTTATTATTTGTTTTATTAGTAGTATTTAATCCATTCTAATATGCTGATTGGTGCTCAGGAAACATTTCTTATTATCACGGTTAAAAATGATTGTGCTGCTTAATGCTTTTTGTGGTAATATTTCTCTATTGTTATTTGTTGATGGGTAGGATGTTCAAAAGAAAAGTATAGAAATCTTTTGTAAAATTATAAATGTCTTTACTGTCACTTTTAATAAATTGCATCCTTGCTGAATAAAAGTATTAATTACTTAAAAATGGACTATGCGGTCCTTTTTTTATCTTAATTTATAAATAATAATAAAGTATAAATCTTTTTTCAAAGCTATTCAATGTCTGTTTCTTGAATATTTTTTTAATTTGAAGAGACAATAATAATAGGAACTTCATAATTTTTGATAAATGTCACCTTTAAAGGTGTTCTTTTCAATACAAATATTTTTCCTAAAAAAAATAGTCTATTATACTTATTTTTATAGATTTTTGATACTACATTTTTATGTATATATTTATTTTATAAATGTTTTATTCACCTTGCAGTTCTGGTCTGGCAGCAATATTAAGTCTTGTGACTGTTTTCAGAGCAGACAGTTTTCCCAGTCTTTTACTGTCATTGACTGTCTCTTTCCATGCAGGTCCTCCGTCCTCTCCTCTTGTCCTGCCTGTATCCTGGAGCGCAGGAGTGAGGTCTTGCGTGTCTGTAGTAGGTCTAATCTGCCTATGGAAAGCTCTGAAGAGCATGTCAATATGTTTCTCCCTTTCCAGACCAAAAGGAAGAGGCTGAGTGGTCACAGATGGGGAGGCCTGATTGGGAGAGAGAGGAGAGAAAACACAGGAGGTAAAAACATGGCATATGAAAGCCAAAGTAAATATTTGTCAAATGTCACTGAAAATCAGTGTGAACGGTCATGTGCAACCCATTTAATTTTCTCATAATACAGGATATTCAATATGAAATCTTGGGGGTCAGAATGTAGCTTGACTAAATGAGAGTTTACTAAAACAATGCTTAAATGACCACTTTGTATAAAATAATTTTTTTTTAAATGTAATATAATGGTTAAAAATGGCAAAGACTAATTTTTATACACTATAAAACCAGAGTAAATAAGATAAATTTTGATTATAATAAAATTATTTTTTAATAAGTTTTTAAAAATAATTTCTCTTTGCAAAAAGTTTCTTAACTGTAATCTTTCCATATAATATTATATCCATAAAAATAATACTATAAAAACAATGGCTAAAATTAATAATAAAAACATTATTACAAATTATTTAATTAAGAAACTATTTACTTATTATTTTTATACATTATTTACTATTATTTAAATTATTTGATAACATCATTTATATATTACATATGCTAATAATTAAATATATATATATTAATATTAATATTAAAATTAAGACTTTTACATAACAAAAATTACCTACTGTAAATAAAATAAATAAACAAGGTCATTTTTTATTCTGAGAAGTTTTTTTTTTGTGAGAAAGCTTCTCTAGAAAACCATAAAATAGCAATAAATGTAGGAAAAGGGGAAAAATTTAATTACTGAATCTTTAGTCTTCTATTTTCATTCCACCCTAGATGCACTCTAAATATATATATATATATATATATATATATATATATATATATATATATATATATATATATATATATATTTGAAAGCTTGTGATTAAGCCATAATTTGTTGTGTAACTACGCTTACTATGCATAATTTGTTGTGTAAAGACACTTCATGACATTAATCAATAGCAATTCTGCTGCTAAATAGGCACTTCAACAACATAGGCTACCTTACCATTTTAGGTCCTGAGGTTTTAGGGGCTGCTGGGCAGGTGCAGAAGTGATGGGATAAGGGTTGTTCCTTCACTGAGAAGCTTCAAATACTGTGTTAGTAGTTGTAATGCTACTCCTACACTGAACACCCCCCCACCCCCCCGCTCTCTCCTTCCCGGATCTGGTCTTTGTCAGACAGAAAAGTACCAGTCAGCCATATAATTAAGATCCTCCTCAAGTTAGTGGGGGGTAGAGGACTAACCTGAAACAATTCATTTGATTTCATGCAGAAGTTCATCATTTACGTGTAGAAGTTTACCGTTTTTATTTTAAGCAAAGCATCAACTGTTGAATCACTAAACAGAATTAAAGGTGATAAAGAAATTGACAGGCAATGACAAGCAAATAATATGATGTTCATATTTATCAACATCTCAAAGCCAATTCAAGTTTCAAGTGACTTCGGATCCAACCAACTCTTCTCTGGAGACCTTCGATCACTTTTGTAAACCTGCAGCACTACTTAATTGAAGCGCTGAGAGCTCCTTTGCCACAGCTTGGAACAATCTGATGGCTTTTTGTCTCCAGAGTTTCTTCATCAAGGTCCTCCAGACTTCTGCTGGAGTTTCTCTGAGTCTATCATTTGGTTTTAAACTTGCATTCAGCCTGTGATGTCTCCAGATGAGATTTCAGGCAGGTATCTTTTGGGGTCTCCAGGGAAGGGCTGAGATGGGGCCTGGTTAAAATGTCCCATCAGGAAGATTCCGATGGTGCCCAGTATAAACAGTAGCGCCATGACGATGAAGCACATCCTGTCAATCACCCTGGCAACCAGAAACCATTCTTCATTTTCCTGCAGAGCGAGAAGAAAGGATGACTGGAATTCAGACTTCAACACTAGTTTTTCAGGGATTGGAAAGTTAAACCCCAACACAAACATCCGCTGTTCTTGTGTAAATAAGAGACACTTTCAGCCTCATGTTTGGAGAATTCTGGAACAGCCACTTACACTTTGAAAGTCATTTTGGTGCTTGGCACTTTCTGCAATGTGTTTACAGGAGGACACACACTGCTGCACTTCTGGTGAAGCTGAAGCCAAACTGGATTCTAGATCCTGTGCTGTGTTCCCTCCCAAACCATTTTCTGAGGTCAGACCACAAAAGAGCAAATTTAAGGCCAGAAAAAAAAATATATATGTATATATATATTATTTATATACAAATAAATTAAAAATAAAAAGTAAAAAAAAATAGTAAAAAAACAGTAATGTTGAAATATTATTGCAGTTTAGTGTGTGTGTGTGTGTGTGTGTGTATTATAATATAAAATATATTATATAAAATATAATATATTACATAGTATTATATATACATATTATACAAAGCTGAATTTTCAGCTGTCATTACTTTTTTTTTTTCTCAATTCACGTTTTTGTGGAAACTGAGATAAATTTTTAGGATACAAAAGAAGAGCATTTATTTTAAATATTTACTTAAAAAAAATTCTAACCTTATTAATGTATGTATTGTTACTTTTAATAAATTTAATGCATCCTTTCTGAACAAAAACATAATTTCTAAAAAAAAAAAAAAAAAAAATATCTTACCCCGAACGACCCCGAACTTTTGAATAGTAGTGTATATAATTTGTTCAGAATTGTTAACTCACGTATTTTCTCTAAAGTGTTCTTCAGCAGCCCCTTTCTCTCCTTCAGTCGACTGAACATCAGCTCGGAACGTGCTGTTCTGAACATGTATTCATCAGCCTTTGCTATTAATCCCAAAGAGCTTCGTCTCCTGCGGCGAAGCGGTGTGCCGTTGCCCAGGGCAAACATTTTAAAATCCCCTTCCTCCTGCTCAGGTGTCCAGCGCTGCATCGTCATCCTCAGCAGACAAGGAAGGATGTTCAAGAAGACCTAAATAGCCCCAAAATGGAAGGAAAAGCGATTATGTAGCTTCATGTATATAATAACTTTTTCATTATGTCCTTATGGACTGGACAAAAAGCATAAAGATGGTTAGATAGCTCTGTTGTACCTTTCTGATGTTGTTGCTCATGGGGTGGGTGTTTGGAGTTCGCAGAGAAACGTTCAACACCACCACACAGTTCATCACAGTTATTGTGGTCACCGACATCACAAACATCAGATACCTGCAAAAAGAACCCAAATTTCTCTAGAAAATGTGTGCTAGAACACACAATAGTGTATATAAACTGTTTATCTTATGTTGCACACATTGAATACAAGTTTATCAGAAACTGATGAAAAGGTGTGATGAGTGAAAAAAAGCGCAGACTCACTTTCCGATGAGAGGAACAGCTTGGGAAGTTTCTGGCACTTTCTTGGCAATAAGGAACAGGAAGACAGTCTGACCGAGCAGGATTGCAATGGTCATAGTACATTTCTGTCCTCCAGCTATTATAAAAAAACAATCAATTCAACATTCTGGTCACAAACATGCTGATGATTTGAATGATAACATCTCCTGATTTTTTTAGGTTAAAGTTTTACTGTAAAAGTTATTCATTCACTTCATTTTTGATTATCATGAAGCAAATTAGTTCATGTTAAAGCCATCTGCTACTGTCCCCGCTGGTCAATGGCTCTGGATGACATTGCTAGCCACACTTCATGTTTAATTTCTCAAAAACCCTTCTACATTTGTAAGAACTTGCTGAAATAGTAAGCTGTGCTTAGTGACATCTGTTAGCATCCACTATGGAGTCTGACCTTTGGCCGGGAGGAAGTAGACAAGCAACCCAAGGGATGAAAAGAGGACACAGGGCACAATGATATTGATGATGTAGAACAGAGGTTTCCTCTGGATGATGAGGAAGAAGATGATCTCCTGATACTCCAACTCATCTGGGCTGTATCGCTTGTTCACAACCTTCTTAGCAGGGCGGTGCTTTATAATCCATTCCCCATTTTCTGACCAATCAGGGCACAGGACAAAATGCATGTTAATGAGTAAAATGATCATTAGTGGTGTCGACTGAGGCAAACATTACTCTAAGGTAGAAGGATATTGGGTAAAATGATCATTAGTGGTGTCGACTGAGGCAAACATTACTCTAAGGTAGAAGGATATGAACCAGGAGTGGGGTCTTGCGTGTCTGAGTAGGTCAATCTCCCTAGGAAAAGCCTGAAGAGCATGTCAATATGTTTCCCCTTTCCAGCCCAAAAGAAAGGCTGAGGGGTCACAGAGGGGGAGGCCTGATTGGGAGAGAGGGGGAAAACACGGGGGGTAAAAACATGGTATGAAAGCCAAAGAAAATTTTTGGAAAAGTCCTGAAATCAGTTTGAACGGCCCGGAAAACCCTTTTAATTTTCTCATAAACAGGTTTCAATAGAATCGGGGGGCAGAATGTCTTGATAAATGAAATTTTCTAAAACAATCTTAAAGGACCCTTTGTATAAAAAATTTTTTTTAAATTATATAAGGGGAAAAAATGGCAAAGACTAATTTTTTAACACTAAAACCGGTAAATGTAATTTTGTTAATAAAAATTTTTTTAATAATTTTTAAAAAAATTTCTCTTTGCAAAAAGTTCTTAACTGTAATCTTTCCTATAAATTTTCCCTAAAAAAAATTTAAAACAATGGAAAAAATTAAATAATAAAAAAATTATTAAAAATTTATTAATTAAGAAAATTTACTTTATTTTTAACATTTTTCTAAATTTTAAAATTTTGATAAATCATTATTATCCCTATGCAAATTAATATATATTAATTTTAATTTTAAAAATTAAACTTTTACTAACAAAAATACCTACGTAAATAAAAAATAAAAAAGGGTATTTTTTATTCTGAGAAGTTTTTTTTTTTGTGGGAAAACTTTTTTAGAAAAACCTAAAATACCCCAAAAAAATGTAGGGGAAAAGGGGGGAAAAAATTTAATTACTAAATCTTTAGTCTTCTATTTTTCTTTCCCCCCCCAGAGCATTTAAAATATATTTTTTAATTTAAAATATTAAATATATATATTTTATATATATATAATTTTTTATTTGAAAGTTGTGATTAACCAAAATTTTTTGGAACTCCTTTATATGCAATTTGTTGTGTAAAGAACTTTGACATTAATCAATCTTTGCTGCTAAATACCCCCTTCAAAAATAGGCCCCTTTCCCTTTTTAGGTCCTGGGGTTCTAGGGGCTGCGGGGAGGTGCAAAAGTGGGTAAGGGTGTTTTTTTCACTGAGAACTTAAAAATACGGTGTAGTAGTTGAGCTATCCACAGAACCCCCCCCCCCCCCACCCCCGCTTTTCCCCTTCCCGGATCTGGTCTTGCAGCAGAAAAGTACCAAACCCTAAAATTAAGACCCTCCTAAATTTAGGGGGGGGAAAGGGACTAACCTAAACAATTCATTTGATTCATGCAGAGTCATATTTACTGTAAAAGTTTCCCTTTTTTATTTTAAGCAAAGCATAACTTTTGAATCATAAACGAAAAAGGTGAAAAGAAATTAAAGGCATGCAAGCAAATATAGAGTTTATTTCAACATCTCAAAGCCAATTCAGTTTAAGTGACTTCGGATCCAACCAACTCTTTTTGGGAAAACCTTCGATCATTTTGAAACCTGCGCCTACTTAATTGAAGCGCTGAGACCCCTTTTGCCACAGCTTGGAACAATCTGGGGTTTTTGTCCCAGATTTCTTCATAAGGTCCTCCGATTCTGCGGAGTTTCTCTGATTATCTTTGGTTTTAAATTTGCATTTCAGCCTTGAGTCTCCAGTGAGTTTTCGGGCAGGTATCTTTGGGGTTCCGGGGGAAGGGGAGAGGGGGCCCTGGTTAAAATGCCATCAAAAATTCCGTGGGCCCCGTATAAACGTACGCCATACGAAAAGCCCCCTTAAATCACCCGAACCGAAACCCTTTTCTTCATTTCCTGCAGAGCGAAAAGAAGGATGCGAATTCAGACTTAAACCATTTTTTCGGGGGATTGGAAATTTAAAACCCCAAACAAAAACCCCGCGTTCTTGTGTAAAAAGAGACACTTCAGCCTCTTTTTGGAGAATTTGAACGCCCTTACACTTTGAAAGTCTTTTTTGGGCTTGGCATTTCTGAAAGGGTTTTACGGAGGCACAACTGCCATTTGGGTAAACTGAACCCAAATGGATTCTGATCCGTGCGTGTTCCCTCCCAAACCATTTCTGGGGTCAGACCAAAAAAACAAATTTAAGGGCCAGAAAAAAAAAATTTTTAAATTTATAAATTTATTCAATAAAATTAAAATAAAGAGAAAAAAAAATAGTAAAAAAACATTAATGTTAAAATTATTGCATTTTAGTGGTGTTTTGGTGGTGTATTAAAATATAAAATTTTTTTAAAAAATAATATTTTTACATGTAAAAATTTACATTTTAAAAAAAGCAAATTTTCAGCTGCATTACTTTTTTTTTTCTAAATTTCCCGTTTTGTGAAATGAATAAATTTTTAGGTACAAAAAAAAGATTTATTTTAAATTTTTACTTAAAAAAAATTCAAAACTTTTTTATGTAGATTGATTTTAAAAAATTTTAATGATCCTTTCTGAAAAAAAAACAAATTTCTTAATTTAATAAAAAAAAGTTAAATTTATCCAGACATTTTGGCCCGTTATGAAACAAAATGCCAGACACCACCTTAGATAGTATGCTTGTCTTTTCCTAAAGGTCTTCAGCACCCCTTTTTTTCTCTTCATCGATAAAACTAGCTGGCCTTTCTGTTTGAAATGATTCATCGCCTTTGCTTTAACCCCAAAGAGCTGTCCCTGGGCGAAGCGGTGTGCCGTTCCCCAGGAAACTTTTTAAATCCCCTTCCCCCTGCTCAGGGCCCCCGCCCATGTTCCTCAAGCAAGGAAGGAGTTAAAGAAGACCAAATGCCCCAAAAGGGAAAGGAAAAGTTTATGTGTCATGTATATAATAATTTTTTTCATTATGTCCTTATGGAGGACAAAAAGCATAAGATGGTTAATAGCTTGTTTGTCCCTTTTTGATGTTGTTGCTCTGGGGTGGGTGTTTGGATTAAAAAGTTTAACCCCCCACTTCCCCAGTTATTGTGGTCCCCCTCACAAAACCCCTACCCCAAAAAAAACCCCTTTCTTAAAATTTCTAGAACCCAAAAATTTTTTTTGGAAAAATATGATTTAAAATTAAACATTATTTTCTTTTTACCAAAAATTTTTTTCCGTCAACAACACTGGGTTTTGGTCTTTTTTTTACCAAGTAAGTAATATATTTATTAACTTTAGGTAAGGGGGGGAATTTGTAAACTACTTTTAGGATAAAAAATTTTTAGTTTAGTAAAAAAAAACTTTTTTTTAATAAATGCAACACAACGGTCTGGGGGGGAACAAAATTGAAACTTATTTGGGGGACAACACTGTTAATTGGACACGGGGTGCCCCCCAAAAAAAAAAAAAAAAATTTTGGATTTATGGGACCTTGGTTGTCCCCCGGCGCGTTTTTTGGGGTTTAAAATAGCCCCCGGCCAATGGGGTGTAATAGGCAAAGCCATCAACATGTTGGTTGGCCAAGGGGTTTATTCCAAATTTTTCTATATTAAAAAACACAAACAAACATCAAAAAAAATTAAAAATACCCGTTGAGTAAAAAAATTATTTGAAAACAAAAATTAATGGGGACAACATTGGCAAAAAAAAAATAACATGATATGCCTGTGTTTCCGCGGGGTGTCTAGCAAGGGCATAAAGGCATAACAGGGTGTTGCAGGGGAATTACTTTAGATAGTTTTTTTATATGTCAAAAAGCTAAACGTTGGAAGGAATTTGGGACCTAGCCCACGGGGGCTCCTTTTTTTTCTCTACCCACCTGTTTTTCCCCGATACTCCCCCTTCCTCCGGTGTTTTGTTGGTTGGGAAGAAGGAGACCCGTGGTCTAGGGGTTTCAATCTCAAAAAACGCATTTTTATGCTTTGGGGCTATAAAACGCGGCGGAAAACCAAAACAAGGGCCCTGTTAATCATTTTTATTTTTTTTGGCCCGGCATGTCCACCCCATTGTTCAATAAATTTGTTTTTTTTAATTTTGGTTCCATTAATTTTTCCTCCAAAATGTGGTTTACCTCACGGTAATTTAAATTTGGATGTTGGTTGTTGTTCCTTATTATAGGAAATTGGGAAAATTTAAAAAAACTTATAAAGGGGATGCTGGCTTAAGTGGGGTGGGGGGTTTTATATATAAAAAAAAAGGTTTTTATGTAACTTTTTACCTACAAAAGTAATTTTTATAAAAAAAACATTGGGCATATTGGGACAATTATATAGCTTTGACCATTCAATTATTAAAAATTTAAATTAAAAATTCTTTTAAATTCTTTAAAATCAACACACAATTAACTTATTTCAAAAAGGAACCATTTATTTTTTACTAAAGTAAATAAAACCAAAAGGAAATTGCGAAAAACAAAAAAAAAATTATTTACTGTAAAAAATAAATAAGGAACAAGGGGGGGGGGACTTTAGGGGGGGGAAATATGAATCCAATAGTTTCCAACCAGTTTAAGTTACACAAATAGTAAACAACTAAAGTTTTCCCGTTTTCTAAAATATATAAATTTTTAGTAAAAAATTTGTTAAAAAAAAAGTTTGGAATTAAAAAAAACAAAAATTGGGAAATATGTTTTATAAATAAAAATGAAAAATTTACGGGTTTTGGGAACAAAAAAAAATATAAATAAATGGGGAAAATATGTTTTTGAATTTTTATTTAAATATGTAATATTTAATTTTTTTTTTTCATAAAAAAAATGGAAAGAATAAAAATTTTTTTATTTTTAAGGAAAAAAGAGGATGTTAATTTTTTAACGATTTTTAAAAAGGTGGGAAAAGAAAAAAAAATTCCTTTGGAAAACTTTTCTCCCTTTTCGCTTTTAAAAAGGGAAAACACTTTCTAAAAAAATTCGCTGGTCTTAAAAAGTAATATTATGCAAGTAAAAAATTAAAACCCCAAGACGGCCAACGGTAGTGCCATTTTTTTATTTTGGCCTGGTGGTCAAAAAAAAAAAAAAAAAAAAAAAAACGCCACGTAAAAACTAAATTTACGAGGCGGGAAGGCTGGAAGAAAAAAAACAAATTTTTTACCGGATGATTTTTTTTTTTTTTTGACCATACGCCCCACTACCCGACCCCGGACTCGTTTTTTTTTTTTCATATGATCTTTAGTCCCTCCCCCCCCCTACAGCCCCCCCCCCCCCCCCTGTCCCCGGCCGGGCGGCAAAAAAAAACTGGGGGCTGCGATCCAGGTACCCCCTGGCTGGCCAGCCGGGCCCTTTTACTGCCCCCCCCGGCCCATTAAAGCGGGTTGGCCTCTCGCTCTCGACTCTCGGCCCCCCCCAACGTAAGAGACGGGCGTCCCCTGGGCCCGGGATTCAAAAAAAGAAAGTGAGCTTACTACCCATCGCCGCGTGGGGACCGCCCCCTGCTGGTAAAGAGCTGGGTAATAATATAGTTACATTTTGTCCCAAAAAAAGTTGTGTTGAGTCTTACAGTACATACATGACGCAACACAGCTGCACCTTCTGGCATGGATAGCCAGATGACTGTAATTTTAGTTCATATGTTTACTAAGGTTTGCAGGACTTTAATTTACAGCAGTTTTACAATTTGAATAACACGCAACTAAATTTTAGTTGATGGCAAAAAATAACATACTATAGGAGGTTTAGTACCAGTAAAAGCTTCTGGATCAATCTCAATCCACTCCATAGTAACGTTGTCCTCATCTGACAGCATCAGTTTGATTTCATTGGCATTGTACGTCTCCGACCTGCCAAAGCAATCAGAGTGAAAGCCAGAATAAAGCTACTTGTCCTGTTTCTATGTATTTCCACCACTCAACAGTGTCAAGACAGACAGATCAGCCGTACCTGAACACCATGCTGCAGTTCTGCCAGTCAAAAGGGAAGTAGTTGACTTTGATGGCACAGGAGCTTTGGTAGATAGCAGGGGGCAACCAGACCACGCTACCGTCAGGATCTATCAGAGCGTTAGTGTAGAGCGCCACCTCAAAACGCCCATCCACACTTCACACACAAACAGGTATTCACAGGTCACATTTTACGGACTAAAATACTCAGAATTGCAAATATGTTTCAGACTAGTTACTTTCATAATTAAAAACAACGACAAAGTTGAAGATACAGTGAGATGATGATGATGATGGATTTTTACGACAACTTGTTTCTGCCTTTTAGATAATCCGCATAATCAAATCAATCTTTAATAATTCAGTCTCTCACTTGTTCTCCAGGCCAATGTCGGGCAGCCAGATAGCTTTAGAGGGAAGACGCATACGTGTTATGTTCTCATAGACCTCAAACCCTGTCCTGTTGGCCCAGCGGAGTCGATAATCGTGCCATTTCTGGAAAGAGAGAGAGAGAGAAAGAAAGGTATTTTGCTCTGAAATCACTGTTTACTTTACTGTACATATACAGAGATGTGATTTCTCTTACCATTTCAATCCAAACGCAAGTGCTTAGGGTCTCTTCTTTCTCATTCTGAACATGAAAAAAGGATTACAAATCATAGAGTCACATATTTCACATAGATTTACCTTGTGTATACAGAGACAGGCAGACTTTACCAGAGAAATGAGGTTGGTGAGGGTCATCTTGATCTTCACATCAGTGATGTCACCATGGTTCTCCATAGGTCGTATGTTCTTGTTGTATCCCACCATTAGATCTCTGTGCAGAGATCCTTCTAGATTACAGATCACATCTGAAACACACAGCACATTAATCTAATCCCTCATTTTATTATTCCTCAAAAAAAAAAAAAAAAGTTATCGTACATTCACTCAAAAAATAACTTGTTCACTTTTATTTTAATTTTATTGAGGAAAACTCTTCCACACAATCAGTTGAGGTCAGTTGAAAAGTAACAGCTTTGAATGTTCACTGTAAAAAATGATTGCTGCAGTTCGTACAGAAATGTGAAGACCCAAAAATTATGTCATGAATGCACTAAAAATCTTCCATTTAATTAATTTCCATAAAATTGAAGTCAGTTCTGTGAAAAGTGCAGTTTTTTGGATTTTCCAGTGGATTTTCATCTTTTCATTTCATGTTATCAGTTTTGGTCTTGCACCAGTTGGAGATGTTTTTGATGTACCTGTATGTATTGCCCCCATCTTCTGTTATGTAATGTGATGAAATTCATATATATGTATTAAGTGTGACTTTTGTGCCCAAATACCAGTTGGGCTCACTGCACTGAATCCTATATTGTTCGACATTTTGTGTTATGTTTTTTTTTGTCCCTTTGTTCTTCTAAATTCTTTTCCGAATATTCTTCTTGCTGAAGTTAAGTCTTGGTTGGTCTGTGTACACACACATTACATCTTTACAATTAAAACAATCTCTTTATTACTAAAGTAGATGTATATTTATGTAATTATGTAATGCTCATGTAAATCAACAAAGATTTAACACCCTGTTTCACACCCTCTTTGCTGACACTCAGTTCTCGGGCTTTAACACTTCATAAAGGCAGATTGTGAACATGTAAAGACCAGTGGTGCCATAAAGAATTTGTCCGCTAGAACGAACCCATGCTGAACCACTGAAAACTTCACAAGGTCATAATCCATGCCCCTTTGTGCATCACAAACCCTCAGAACTCAGAAGAATATTTCCATATTACCTGAGAATGAGAGTGATAGAAGGGTCCATAACCAGACGGTTTTTGTGGAAGAGATCAGTTCCATGTCTAATATCCTCAGAGCAGCATTAGTGAAGAAGGGTTCTCCAGCTGTGTGTGTGTGAGGGAAACACAGTTGTTTAGGAATGGGAAGGGTTACAGGAAAAATAGGTGTGGTTCCAAACTTGAATCCTCATTGTTATTTTCAGAATGCCCAAACAGTCTGTACCCATACAGTTCCTCACATTTTCAGCTGTCACTATACACACATGCATGTGCACGCACACACATATCAAAGACCTCAAAGCGAGGTCACTTGAGCTAGTTGTTTTCTCTCTGTCTGTTTTTTCTCTGATGTCAAGCAGAAAGATAAGGTTACAGTATTTCCCACAAGTCGGTGCACAGATGGTGTCCCAGGCATGATTTGTGGAAGGATGTGTGTCATCAGCTGTCATGTGTTCCGACTGTCATCTGGGGTGACAAAGAGCGTCATAACACCATAAATTCCTTCTTTTACAAATTGGGTTGGTTTAGCTTTCAATTAGGATTCTTAAGGGGTTAGAGAAGTTTTAAGCATGTTTTATGCATGAATAGACAGTTTTCTGGAATTTTTGAGGGTTTGAGCAGAGCTGTGAGCTGTACTGTGGGTCAACGGGTGCTAATGGGGATCATATCCTCTAGGGTATTATTTTAAGCCTAATGGTATCTCTGAGGCATACATTTCTGACAGCTGCATTTAGTCTAATCTATGTTTTAGGATATCTTGGAGATACATCAAATGAGAAACCTTGATACTTATCCATTTTTTCACAAAAAGGTCTGACAAAAAACTATTGAAAATGCAGCCATTGTCTATTTTTAAGGGAATAAAAATTGTTTTGTATGAGTCATTTAATCATTCACTCAGCTGAATCATTAAAAAACACTTATTCGTTCAAGAAACATCACTGCTTTATGTTACTTGGAGACATGAAAAAGTTGTTTCTGCTTTGGATGTTTCTGGAACTATTTTAGTTGGTGGAACAAACAAGACAAGTTTGGTAATATACAGACATCTGGTAATATAAAAAGGTTTTTTTTTTTTTTTTTTTTTTACAGAACTGTTGTTTAAAACCAATTTCAAGAATATGAGCTGCTGGCGAAAATTATAAATGCCTCATAAACGGGTTCACCTCATGTCTAGTGTAAAGGAACAGAACAAACAAACAAATAAAAAAACAGACAGACCGGCAGACAGACAGAGAGATAGACTAACAAATGAACGAACAATCTGGAGATGGATGGAGGGATAGACAGTTAGTCGAATTTGAATAAACAAATAAATGAAAGATAGGGATTGATGGATGGATGCTTTAATCTACATTGTTGTTGAATAAACATGAATTTCATGATGTTTGACATGATGTTTAAAGCTGTCTGAGTAAATGTAACAAGGGATCATAATATCTGATAATAGACAGAGAGCTCAGAAATATCATGTGTTGCCACCCTGCACCTCTACAATCCTTCACCGATGAGAGTTGGGGTTTATTTTTAACACTTTGGAATTTTGGAATGACAGATTCTAGACTGGTTGTTTGTTTGAGGATCAGAGATACAGGTCTTATTAAAACAAAATCATTCCATGTAATTCCATTAGAATAGAATAGAATAGAATAGAATAGAATAGAATAGAATAGAATAGAATAGAATAGAATAGAATACTTCATACTGGTACTACTTGTTGATTGAGATTGCCAAGAGATGGATTAAAATGGAATTCTAAACTAAAGTATGATAGGAGCAAGTTCATCCAATCCTGTCAATCATTACGCAACAGCTGTTTGCATCACTACTGTGACAGTCCTTCTGGCATCCAGCACCCCATCTCATGCATTATTTCTGTCCATTCATAATTCCAATGGGGCTTTTAGCACTTAAATTGAGTCTTGAATCATACTTAAGGAATTATATAAACATGTAAACCCATGAAACTACAGTTGATTGGCACGGAAAGTGAATTTACATGACTCTGAATAAATCACTAAAGCATGCTTCTTATGGGGAACATACTAGGTGAAACAGACAATGAGCTGCAACTATCATGTACTAATGCAGCATGGCATTTCTCAGTGTTCCTAGGATCCTCCAGAATCTTTTAATGCTCATTCTGAAGCCCAGAGGATTGTCATCAGCTCCAAATAAAGAATCAGAATGATGTATGTTAGTAATGTAGGGACACCTGTCGCGGAACTGCACAATAAGCACAGTTCCCATATGCTAAAACACCTCAGAAATTAAATCTGAGCCAAACAAAAAAGCCCCCCTGAGTTTCCAGCACTGCTTTCTGCTGACAGAGATGTTCAGCTGCCATGAACTGACATGATCATAGCAAGTGCAGTTTCAGTGGAGGCCTTTAAATAAGGTGATTTCTCACACCTATTTCTTCCCTTTCCCATCTAATAAATCTGAAATAGAAATGTTACATAAGAGTTAGCGGTAGTTTAAGGATAAATTTAACAGTACAAAAAGACAGGAATTAAATATTGTAATGGTATGAAATACATGCCTGGAAAAAAGGTGAAAAAGAAGGAATAAAGGGGGAAGAGAAACAAAAGAAAGGAAGAGGGAGGGAGGTTAAAATTAAAGCTCAATTAAAATAAAAAAAATATATATTACAATGCCCAAAGAAAGAAAGAAAGAAAGAAAGACCTGACAAGCTCATAAATATAAAGACAAAATTTATTTAAATAGTTAAATCTTTAAATCCATTTTATTTTTTTGTGATTTGTTTTCATATAAAAAATACAAAGTCATACAAATAAATATATAACAAATATCAAATATAATAGCTCAGAGAGGAGGATCAACCTCTGTTCTTGGGAAATAAGTTAAATCGGGGTGTACATATCGTCACGTCAGTCCAGTCTCAGTTCACAGTGACCGACTGAGACCCTTCATCCTCCAGAAAAGTGTCAGCTGTCCCGTGATGACTCTAGAAAGAAGGTCTCATCCAGTCATTTCCATAGCAGCAGGTGATGTCACATTAGAAAGTTTAGGATGTAATAACACTCAATGTCGCGGATGCCAATTCAGCTCAAGTATGATTTCAGCAGCATATATGAGTGTGTTTTACGTTTTGAGAGCATCAATGGCGACAGCAATGATGCGTGGCATACTACGATAGAATGCTTCATTCTCCAAACCCACCAAGCTGTAAAAGGTCAAAGGTCGCCCACCAACAGTGGCCTTGATCCGTGATTGGTACAAACCACGATCATTCTTAGAATTCAGGTCAACCAGCACCTGAGATGTTGAACACACACAATGAAATATATACAGAATTAAAATACAACACCACACAAACATAACATACATTACATATATGTGGGGTGAATAGATTTTTTTTTTTTTTTTTTTTATTGATACCTTTTAATATGTGACACAAATAAATGTAAGCATAAGAGAGTACTTTTAAAAATGACAAAAACTTACAGACTGAAAACTTTTGAACAATAGTGTATATTCCATAATCTAATACAACTTCTGTAAATATATACTTGAATGATCTGTCTTTTCATTTCATGTCTGTTTGTCAGAACATGTACATAAATATCATATTTTTTACTTGCAAATTAAATCTAGAAACTTCTACGACACACACACACACTCACCTCCTGGAAGATCATGTTTATGTTGTTAGATGGAACAGCCAGGATCCAGTTGTACATCATTTTGGTGGTGCTGACCAGCTGAGCTGACTCAGTTACTCCTGAGCAAACTGCAAAACACAAAGAACAAAGCCTTAAAACAGTAAATAATAAAAACTCATATTCCTTAAAATAAATTTAATATTAACCCTTATATTCCTTTTCAAATCATATGAATGCATAGAAACGCTAAATCAAATGAGAAATTGTACCTTTGTCATTGGCTCCTTGTATCTGTCGCTTGTGTAGATCTCTCTTTCTCCTCCACAGGAGCTCTGAAACAATTATTAGTCTGTTATTCTGGACATTCATGGTTTCACATCATTCTGCACTACCACTACTACTACCTCTTATACTACGAATAGTTGCTGTTGTTGTTATTTTATAAATTAAAAAACAAGTATTTAATAATAATAGTAATAGTAATAGTTATTATTATTATTAATAATGGTAATAATGATAAAATATCATATAAAATAAAATTGAAGCTAAATCTGAAGTTTGTATTTTTGTTCAATCATTTACATTCATTATTTGTTTAAAATATACATTATTTGAGTTCTACGGTGGTCTAAACGGTGGTAAGGAGACTACTGCAGGTTGAGAAAATGATAGTTATTGCAAAAAAATTGTTTCTCAATATTCTGCTACTCAATTTCCTGTTATTAACACTTACTTTTGAAGAGTGGCTGTTGAAGCAGGGGCACCTGGGTAGGGACAGAATCAGAAGGTTCCAGTGTCTTGAGTTTCAGTGGTTGTGTGGATGTTGTATCCATATGATCCTGAGGGGATGCTGTCATCACTGGACTTCCTGTAACACTTCCTGTGCCACTCCCTCTCAGAGCTTTATATATCAGAGCAGTCCAAAAGTCAGCTGACAATACAGACTCCCTAGATTTGGCACTATTATCCTGTTGTTGTTTTCCAGTGGTGGGAATGGTGAAATCCCTTTGAAACAGTCGGTGGTCCAATTCTGGTATGACAGGAATGCGCAGTGAGTCTAGCTTGGAACGCAGGGCAGCAATGGAGGAGAGCAGTGATCCATCAAGCTGCTGAAGAAGTGCTTTTTCACTGTCCTCATCCTGAAAATTTCATCAAATCACCATCAGTCTTAGTTTATTATCTATAGTGTAATGTCTCTTAAACAGAAATGTAGTGAACATGCTGCTAGTTTAATTTTGACAAATTTACCGGTGTGAAGAGTTGTTGCTCCTGAGAAAGTTCCTGTGAGTTCTTTAGTTCTTTGTGTTGATCCAGATCTTCAGCAATGCCTGTAAGGTAGATCTCCCAGTCGTCCAGCAGAGGGCCCACTTGCTGGAACAGTGCTGGCTGGCCTACCTGCTCTTTGAGAATAATATGTTGGTTAGATAGAAGAATAACAATATTGAGAATGAAATATATAGTTGCTGAAAAATATTACATTCTGAAAGCATTGTACATCCCCCCTGAGCCCTGACTGGCTGTACAAGTATAGTGCAGACAGGTTTAATGGCTCTACCTGTTTCAAGTGCATTTCTGCGTCTTCGTGTTATATGAGCAGAGCTGTACACATTCTCCACCAACTGAGGAAGAGTCTGAGTGAAGAAGGTCAGATCAACTTTATCTCTGATACAGTCATCGGCCCTCTGAAGCAAGTCCAGCAGAGTCTGCAGAAAGGAATGCAGTTCTGTAGAGAGAAAGACAGCAGACAGTATAAAGGCAGTAGATGGAGGGAAGGTAAATATATTAAAATAGAAAACAGTTTTCTATATTTCACTATATTACTGTTTTAATGTATTTTTGATCAAAGTACACTGCGAGTGAAGTTTGGACATACATAACTAAATTTATAATTTAAACCTTTTATTTAGGATAAAAACATGCTTGAAATAGGTTGTGTAGAATAAATTGTGCCTACATACAAATTTCTTTAAAAACTAGTTTAAATTAATTTTAATTTGTTTTAATTGATGATTTGAATTTCATAAAACTGTATGAGCGAGCCTACAAGTGCCCAACTACATGTGAACTCTTTCAATGCAGTATGAAAAGCATCCCAGAATGCACTTTGTTAAGGTGCAGAGCTTGTCAAGATGATTAAATAATTCACATATTTCCATTGCTGTTATTTCATAGTTTGACGACTTTACTATTATTCTAAAATCTGGAAAATAGTAGTAATAAAGAATGAGTATGCACATCCCAACTAGCACTTAACATTAAGTTCATTCTGTTTAAATATGTAATTAGATTTTTGTATTTAAACTGTCTGGATAACTTACGGCACTTCTTAAACCGGCTTTGGCATTTGTCCTGAGCGAGACGCTGGCAGGCAGAGGGGTCGAGGGTCGAAGAGCAGGATAGTGTGTAGAAGTGGCAGAGCGTGGTGAATTCTGACATCTGCTGTTCTTCAGACAGCTCACTTGTCTTAAGCAGCTCAGGACATGTGGGTTCCCGACTCCCAAAGGACTCTGGGATTTGGAGAATGGAATGTAAAAAGGTTTTAGCAGGACTTCTGGCTTTTCAGAAAATGTGGGAGGGTTTAAACTCATGGTGGTGGAGATATTCTTTGTTTTGTAGTGTGTGCAACATGTTGAGCAACTCACTCTGTATCTCTGTCATGACCCAGTCAGAGAAGGCGGTGACCCGTGTGAACACCAGGCTTTCCCCTCTCCCCACAGCCATCCCCCCAAGAGGTGATGCCAAAGAGCTGAAACCGTCCCGATAAACCGTCCTGGTAGATCAACGGCCCTCCGGAATCACCCTGTACACATTCAAAGACACGGATTCTAGTCAGATGATTGTAAAGCAGGCGTAGCGTTTATAAAGCAGATACATTGTTTCTTCATCAGCCGTGTGTGTTTATAATGCAAGCTAGTATGATAATGTGGAGATACCTGGCATGAGTCGATACCTCCAGACAGGTATCCAGCGCAGAACATGGTGTTCGTGAGCAGCTCCTTCCCCAGTGAACTGCGACAGGTGGTCTGAGACAGCAGTGGCACTTTCGCCTCCATCACCACATCTGCCGAGGGTCCATCTACACACATACAGACAATCAAGACAAACATGAATAAACAAATACTTCACAGCATTTTAAGTAATTATTGTGTGATATTATTGGGCTCTTTTTCTAAAATATGAGTTATGCAGATTCTCTTACCCTCATACAGAGAGCCCCAGCCGGCCACCAAGCAGGGTGTACCAGCCGGTGGATCGAGGTCAGAGGGCAAGCAGACAGGTGTGACCCGTTCAGACAGAATTACTGGAGAACTCAGCTCCACCAGAGCAATGTCGTTATTAAACGTCTTTGGGTTAAACTACACCAAGAGAAAAGGATTGGATACAGGAGGGACATATTTAAAATAAAAAAATAAAAAATACATATATGTATATATATATATGTATAGATATATATGTGTGTACCTTCGGATGAGTGATGATGCGATTGACTTTCATGATCTGCTCATCAGGGTCAGTTTTTGTGAGGTCAAACTCTCCCACTACTGCTGTCCAGTAACTCTCACTGCGGCTCCTAATTGGGGGAGATCAATTTTAGACGTTCACAAAACATTTGAGTACATTCTCAAATAAAACAACAAGACACAGCACAACTTATAATCCTTTTCAGAAAATGGTGAGAACAGCAATATGATAAAAGACAGTGCTGTGGTTAATCATTTTTAATGTTATGCCACATTTAATCACTGTCACAAGTGTGTGCTGTTCTGGTATTTTACAACAGCTTCACATGTTGCTCATTCAAAAATCCATCTGAGCCAAAAAATTGTATGTTCTCAGTACCAATACAAATAGCAAGATGTTCAAGTGAAAAGGCAATAAGGTATCCCACTTTACAGTAAATTTAATTATGTAGATATGTATTTGTGCTTTTACCCAGCAAAGCAGTGGGCGGCAGTGAGGACCCAAGAGCTGTCAACCAGCACACCACCACACATCAGAGCCCCATCCAGCCGAAGGTTCACCAGCCATGGCCAGCTGCCCAGAGGGGCAGGAGATCCCCCCATGATACGAGAGCGAGGCTGTGTCAGGTTTTGCGAGACAGAGAAACGCTGACCACACACAGCTACATAAGGGAAGTTACATCAATAATTAGAACTCTTGCAGTAAAGTGATCAATATCATAGCTGAAATTACATTAAAAGGGACCTTTATTATATATATATATATATATATATATATATTAGTTCCTCTGAAGTCCATTGACAATCATAGTCAAGATTTATTTTCGATTACATTTTTTATTTTAATTATGCAGATTATGTAAGATGTATATATCAAAGTTCTGAGTATGTTTACACAATTCACATTTTTTTTCTTTTTGTGTGTGTGTTATTTTGTTTTACCCTGTGCTGTGGTCTTTGTGGCCGGCTCTAAGTTCTGCATGGTGTTGAGCAGACTGCACTGCAGGACACGAGCGCTGCAGCTCTCTCCCATAACTCTGACGCACAGGTCTTTGTTCACTTGTGCAGGTGTGCAACGGCGTTTGTAGAAGCCACAGGCCTGACTCAGCAACCAACTCCTCTCTCCTTCATCAACTTCCTCTTGAGCACGAGAGATGACCTGACAATTCGGCTCTGACTGTGTGTCCTCTGGAGAAGCTACGGAATTACCACCACCATCAGCATCCGTGTTTAAAGTCAAAGAGTCCAAGTTATAAAGCATTTGTTCATTCAAGCTTACCACAAGCGCCTTTTCGCTGTCCACAGTCCTGAAACAGACAGGGCACACACCCTCTGCAGCCTGCTTCGGCCTTGTTGCGGTCCGATACGGCAGCATCTATGGCAGACAGAGCATGGGATAGAGCGGCCTCCATCACTACTGTTCCTCTATCAGACAGAGCTGCAGAGAGAAGCAGAAAGAGAAGTAAGCAAAAGTGAATACAGTACATGCCTCAAAACAACCAACCCAAAGCAAATCTAAAAAAAACATTAAAAGTAGGTATAAAGAAGAAATATGAGACATTTAACCTCAGTGGAGCAGAAACTTGGTGTTTATGTGAATTAGAGAATACTGATTTGTCATATAAATGCAATATTTTTGTTATATTATTGTTTGTTTGTTAGAAAAAAGTCTATATGAGCACAGTATTTGTATGGTTTTCCAATGAGGACAAGTGAGCAAACTCATGCTCAGAACAGTGCTAAAGACACCAAACACAAAGTTCAAACACACCGATCCACATTCAGACATGCACTCTTCTCTATATCCCAGAGAGCGAGGGAGACTTCAAAGCTGATTGAGATCTTAATTAATGGCCTGAACTATGGCCTCTGTGGTGACTACGCTAAACTCCTGAACACAGTCTCACTGTGATGGCACACAAGTCGAGGACTGATTCTTACCAACAAAAATAATGTTTTATTGAATAACATATGGAGTCTATATTTAAAATACTTCATATTTACACAGATCTGAGATAAGAAAAGAGATAACTTTAAAACTATATCAAAGGATTATGCAAATCATTTGATATCCAAATCATATATTTACATTTATTTAAATAAAAACAGAGCTAAGGAATGCTACAAAACATGCAAATTATTTGAAACAGACAGAAATATTATTAATGTTGGAATATAAAGTTTCAAGTTGGCCAGAAAGTTCAGTCTAGTGCAGTGAAGAAGCATGCTTTAGATGGAAGAATCTGAGAAAGAATGTTTTTCGAATATGACATATGCTTATTCAGTAACAGTCAAAACAGTTTGTGGAAAATAATAATACTGTCAGATTATTAAGAGTTAAAGCAAGCTGTTGGAGCTCTGACATCAATGTTCACCATCATTGGAAAGGCTGTTCATGTTTTTTAGAGAAGTTCTACCTTTGCAACTCTTTTGCAACAAGTTTATTGAAAAGCTAAGCTTAACCAGCTAAGCTTAACTATTAGGTTATTTTAGACAGAGTTTGCATCTTCTGCATCTACACTTTCAGAAAAAAAGGTACAAAGCTGTCAATAGAGCAGTCAGTAAGGTACAAAAGCTAAAAAGTACACTTTGTGCCCTGTTTACCCCTAAATGGTACATATTAGTAGTTTTTGAAAGTATACCACCCCAGTGATAGTTTTGTACCTTTAATGTAGAAGCAGCCAAAACATCTGAATACCTGGCCTACCTTTAAGTGCGCTTTGTGGCATTCTGTACACCTCTCTCAATGGTGGCGCCCCACCACACCAGCCAATCACCATCAACAGCAGCAGTGACATCACACCCATGATTCCACTTCACCTTTCCACAGGTGAGTCTTCCAATAGAAAAACAAATTTTCTGACAGCTTCAAGAAGTTTCACTTTTCAAAAACACAGGCACACGGACACAACGCAGCTCCTTTTGCATCAAGGCACCTGTGCCGCTCAAGTGTTTCCCACCTCCTGGCTGGCTTAGCTTTCTCCCACACTCCCTTTCAGAGGATGTGTTAGTGACAGAAGCTGATGGAACAATGGAAAACATGCAGCAGCCCTGCAGATATATGCAAGAGCACTGGACCTCTCTCTGAAGGGGTGGGCATCAGGGCCAATGCACTCCCAGTTGAATTCATTAAGACGATGAGAGCAAATCAGGAGGAACTTGCCAAGGCTGGAAATGTTCTGTGGTGAGAGAAAAAGAGGGAAAGAGAAAGAGAGCTGGATGGGTAGGGGGCGGGTTTGTTTGAATTCATTAACGTTAGAGAGAGACAGAGAGGAGGGGGCGAGAGAAAGAGAAAAAGAGAGAGAGCGTCTGTCATTCAGCCAATCTCTGAATGAGAGCATTGTGCTCCTCCCTGAGAGTTCAAAGCGAGCGAATGTGGCGATCACAGGCACGCCGACCTCCTTGATCACTTTCACGCTTTTATGTGCTCCATTAAAATATTGTCAGTTCAGATCATTGCATCTTTCTCAGCTCAGCATAGTCTCATTGCATAAAACATACAACATTAAAAAACAACAGCTCATCATTTGTTTACTCGTTACTGGCCGAGGGTTCGTAGAAAAGTTTGTTATGCTTCCAACTTTGTTGGACAGTCACAGAAGTTGATTTCCAAATCGTTTTCCAAAAACTTTTTCATTTAAAAAACCAAATTGAAGTTCAACGTTAAATTGGTCCTTTTGCAATAGTTGATAGAATAAATTAAATCAATCAAATGCTGAGCTCTGCATACATAACACTATGACTAAATCATAACTATATCATGTACTGTAAATGTAAGTCTAAGTGTTCTTGTTGTTTTCATGGTAAATACTTGACTACTTTGACAATGATGTCCATTTGGTTGGGCTGCATAATAAATGAAAAAAAGAAATTGTTAATCATTACAATAAATTGTTCCCTTATAATAATTAATAGTTAGATCGTTTACATTTTTTAATTAGAAATGTAAACAATTATCAGACAATAGTTTTTTCCAGTGGTTCGCAACCTTTTTGACTCCAAGACCCCCCAACAATATTCACACGTACCATGACTTTTCCAGTTTTACATGATTTACTGGATAAGGATTTTTTTGCTCACAATTTCTAGTTATATATTACAGCTTGGAATAGCTAGACAAATGTATTTGAATTATAAAATATTATAAAGATTTTAATAATTTAAATGACTTCTCCAAGTCTAGCAATCACACTTTTTTTAATTACTACCTTACTTATTCAGGTTTTTCAGATGTCCTGGCTCTTCATAGAGAGAGAGAGAGAGAGAGAGAGAGAGAGAGAGAGAGAGAGAGAGAGAGAGAAAGAGAGAGAGAGAGAGAGAGAGAGAGAGAGAAAGAGAGAGAGAGAAAAAACACAGTTGTTGAGGGGTGAATTAAAATAAGAAATATCTTGATTTTCAATGTCTATTTGTGCTCTTATGTCCGAGTACAGCTGCCCCAGTTCTCAAAAAACACTGAGAAATTCACGTATCAAAATAAGTGGCATCTGAGCTTTAATAGAAACTATTTTTCAAACCACTTTCCAACTTGCCTTTGGTGGATGTATAATGTAATTTTCCCTAGTATAGTTCATCACATAAAAAATTATCATGGTTTCCAACATTAGTGTAGTAGTTGCTTTGGATAAAAGTGTCTGCTAAATACATAAATGTTTGTGTCATCTTTAAAATAAACACCACTTGGTTTGATATTTAATGCAATGACATTACTAAGTGTGTCAAGTGCGAGAAGAGCAAAGTGAGGCTTAGTGGCCTGATTCATGAAATAATGACGCATGACAATTGAATGACTGTTCTTCCCTCAAATAAGGCGGGACGTGGCAATCAGGGCAAAGTGAAACATAAAGGAGCGAATGCACAGCCAGAGATGCTCTTCAATTCATCAGAGCTAATGAACGATCATTTTAAGCTCTCACATGGTATCAGGTTCGAAACGTCTCTTTGAAGTGGACTCATGACAGGCTTTGTGACAAAGTGTGGAGAGATTAGAGAGTCCAACTAAAGGACAAGACAGGAACATTGTGTAATGTACGTGTGCTGAGTCTGCAGTCAGGATGAAAGAACCAGATTGGAGTTATCTTTGAGCCAACTGAGCAACCGAATACAGTGAGGGCACGCGGAGCAGCAGGCTACTTTCAAAGTACTTCACACAAGGCCTACAGTACGTATGTGTGTAACGACTGAGAGAGAAAGACCTCCTCTGAAATACAGCGGCACATGAGACAGAAAGTTTGGGTGCTGGTCAAAAGACAGAAACATGCCGACATCTAAAAGTCATCACAATCTGAGCAACATTTAAGGCTTATCCTGGTGAATAATGTTTTAAAATACTGATAAAAAAAGAGAAAAAAGTAAACAGACGAAAATATCAAAAGAAAAGATGGACTTCAAGAGCAAGAGTCTCCCTATCTTGCATTCTCCTACTTTTTTGGCATGAAGAATAAAAACAGGAGCCGACAGTCTGTTCCAGGCGTTCTATGTGGCCTCTGCACAATGGTTTTGCCATCCTACTGCCAACTGAAGCACTGAGGGATGGCATGGAATAAAAACAACAACAACAACAGCAATCAGGCGGCTGTTCTCCATTCATCTTTTGCCCCATTCCCTCCCTTCGCCCTGCTGCTCTCTTTGATGTTGCCTGATTAATCTGCCCTCCGCTCCCTTCAGTTTCTCTTGTCCACTTTGTGGTGCTCCGTCACTCTCCTCCACGAAAAAGATGCTGATCACAGCACTAAAGGCAAAAGCTGCATTCAAGGAAAAGTTCAGGAATGAGCATATGAGCATACTTTCAGATCAGATTCTACAGTGTTTGGTTACAAAAAGACAGTGTGACCAGAAAGACTAACGATTATAGACAACTTCATTTTAAAGCATCATTTTAATGTTCTGGGTTCATTATGCATTATGATTTATGCGTTCATTAATTCATTTAAAAAGACAAACAAAAATCATGTCTAAAGTAATGCACTTACAGTAAAGTGGAAGCCTATGAGGCAATTGATTAGGTGAATTTTTGTGTGAAATGTGAATTTTTGTTAAAGCAATAATATTCTTATTATTTATTTTTTTAAAGTGCATTTGAGTTGTCTAAGTTGTCTAAACACATAATTTTAGTAGTGAGACAACTGTTCTAATAATGTGAAAATCAGGGTGAAATTTGCTTGATGTAAACAGTCCCCAATCAGGATTCTTACGTCCCATTCTGATTTCATTGCCCATTTAAGTGCAGAAGTTACCAGCTTTACATATGACAAAATACACTCTTAAAAATAAAGGTGCTTCAAAAGGTTCTTTAAGCGATGCCATAGAAGAACCATTTTTGGTTCCACAAAGAACCATTCAGTCAAAAGTTCTTTAAAGAACCATCCCTTTCTTACCTTTTTATAATCTTTCGCCACAAAGAACTTTTTGTGAAACAGAAAGGTTCTTCAGATGTTAAAGGTTCTTTATGGAACCATTTAGACAAAAAGGTTATTCTATGGCATCGTGAAGCACCTTTATTTTTAAGAGTGTATTGGATTAAAACTGCACAGAATACAGTGCACAAAACTGCACAAAATTTTAATGGTCTCATTCAGATATCAGACATTAAAAGTAACACAAGTTATGTAATAAGATTACTTTTTCAAGTAATTAGTAAAGTAACACATTACTTTTTAATCTACAAGAAAATATCTTGCTTTTTCAAATAAGTAATACCAGTTACTGGGTTTTCCCATTTATTGCCTGGCAGCTCTCCTGTCCCCATGTTGAGAGAAATCAGGAGTAAGTGCAGAGGCGTTGTGTTCGCTGAGTAAACATGATGCTTACTGTAGTTCTAGACTAATTGTGAACATGCATTTTCTTATCTTGATTGTTAATGTAGATTTTGAGTATTTGTTAAAATGAATTTAAGGATTTGGTGTTATTCTGAATTAATTAGATATCTTAGATTATGAAAATATCCTTTATGTACTGTATTTAATCCCATTTTATTAACAAGTGTCTTTGCTGCTGACTTTGGATGATCCACTCCAACCATATAGGCAAAAATAACTTTAGGTAAACATCACATTTGTGTTTCATTGCTGAGTTAAGAGTGTTGAACTTTCTTCTCCTGCGTTTTATTTTTCATGCAATCTAGAACGGCAGCACTACTAAAAGGTCTGTATGAGTGTAAATTTTCATTTTCTTTAGCCTGAGGCTTATTCATTTCACTTTTGGTGTGAAAAGGCTTATGCATTTGCCAAAAATATAACTTTTTATATCAAAAACAAACAAGCAAGCTCAGCTCAGATTAGAAAATGTAACAAAAGTAATGCAAGTAATGTAATTATTTACTTTTTTAGGGAGTAAAGCAATATTGTAATGCATTATTTTTAAAAGTAACTTTCCTCAACACTGGTGGTAACTAACAGCATGGCAGAGATTTACTTGTATTTAACCCTGAACATTTCTTTGAAAGAAATACCCCAAAGTCATCCAAGAAGACAACAGCTCAGTCTAATCACAGAAGACAACATTGTCTTTATGCAGTTAAGCTCTACAGTAGTTGGGGGTGTGAGTTGAATCTTTCACAGACTGCTACTCACTCTCTCATTCTGCTGTAAGGACGAGCTTCACGTGTGTCTTTGGTTGAGCCCTGGATCAGTGAAACTACTCATGTCGTCACAGCCATGAGGTCTGACGCACAACTGGAGCCAATGAGAGGGCAACTTAAGTGTGTGTGAGAAATTGTCGGCATTTTTAAAATTACAGGGGGCAACAGAGGGAGGTTACATAAAGACATGGCACACTAAAACAAAAACTACACCCAAACAAAATCTACGCAACCACAATGTTGAATAATACACAGGTATTGTGCACTAGTTATGAAACCATTTGTCTCTATTGTCTGGTGCTGAGAACAATTGAAAAGTGGGTCAGTGGGATGAAAAAAAAAAACATGTCCCAACTTTTCAGTTTGAGAATTTTTTTCCCAGAGAGTATTTTCTGCATGACATGGATGACCCCATTAGCTCACACTCTTTCAGAACACAACCTTAGTGATGAAGACATTTGTTTGTATTAGATGATTGATTAAAAGGGTCATACTTTATAATGTTAGTCAAGTTAGTCGAAAAAAAGTCCTTTTCACAATAATCTTAAGTCTCTTAAACCTTTTTCTTCCTTCAATACAGTTTGTTGGTATAGGTCTAATATATCTAAGAGGGTGGGTTTGTATGGAAGCCCACTTCCAACACTGAATAAAAAATAAAAATGGTAATGAGCCTTTTTATCTCACAATTCTGACTTTTTTTCCCTTGCAATTCTAAGTATTTGAGATATATACACAGAATTGCTAGGTATAAACTCACAATTCTGAAAAGAAAAGTCAGAATTGTGAGAGATAAAAAAAAAGGGATTGTGAGAAAAAGTTGGAATTACCTTTTTTATTTCATGGCAGGAAAAAAACAGAATTGTGAGATGTAAACTCAGAATCCAGAGGAAAAAAATCAGAACTGGGAGATTTAAACTCAATATTCTGAGGGGAAAAAAGTATTGCAAGATATCAACTCAGAATTGTGAGATTTAAATTCAACTCAAAGAACTGCAAGGGAAAAAGTAAGAATTGTGAGTTAATATTTTGCATTTCTGAATTTATTTCTACGAATTGCAAAAAAAAAAAAAACAAGTCCACATTGTGAGATATAAACTCAGAATTACAAGGAAGAAAAGTTATAATTGTGAGATAAAAAGTTGTAACTGCTTTTTTTTTTATTCCAAACAGGCTTCCATAGTGACTAAAGTGATGTTAAAACAACTTGAGCCAGTGTTTCCTAACAATGGTATCCATTTGAAGGATAGTGGCCTGATGCACTAGTACAGGATTTAAAGAAAATGTCTAACATCAAGAACATCAGAGGACAGACCCTCCATTACATTCAGTCAAGACGCACCTCCACTCTAGACATCATGGTCACTTCTCATCTGACACTTGAATAGTAAGCAACTCTTCATCTCCACACCGGACTCCCTGTCTCTTCAGCCATGATCCAACAACACCTACAGACACACACACACACACAAAAATATATTAATATTATATATATATATATATATATATATATATATATATATATATATATATATATATATATATATATATATATATATATATATATATATATATAAAATTTAAAAATAATTTTTACTCTTAGATTTTTTAAAAATATACAGTAGGCCTACATATATATTAATATATATAATAACACATTAAGCCTTTTCCCATAGAAAATCGTTATAAGAAAACCCTTAACGTGGCTTAATGTACTAAGACAGTGATATTAACAGACTAAACTCACTAAACATCATACTAATAAAGTACACTATATACAAAAAATCATATGAGACCTGAATATGATCTCAACGCGTTTAATAACACGTCAAGCCTTTTCCTTCCATAGAAAACCTTTATAAGAAAACGCTTAACGTGGCTTAATGTACTAAGACCAAACTCACTAAACATTATAAGCTACTAATAAAGTATACTATGTACAAAAAATCAGACGAGCCTTGAATATGAATGTAACTCGTTTAATAACACGTTAAGCCTTATAATGGTTTTCTATGGGAGGAAAAGGCTTAAAGTGTTATTAAACGCGTTGCATTCATATTCTGAGCTCATCTGATTTTTTGTAGATAGTATACTTTATCAGTATAGTGTTTAGTGAGTTTGGTCTGTTATATCACTGTATTACATTAAACCACGTTAAGTGTTTTTTCACATTAAGCGTTTTAGAATGTCCCGTAAAACCCTGTAGGCTACATGTAGATGACCTCAAAGCGGACAAATTATAAAAAACATCCTAAGTTGCATTTTAGAAATGTAAGGGCAGTTTGTTCAGTTATTTTGTATTAACTGGTGGCGCAGCATTTGCATCTTTTCTTTATTTTCAGACCTGTTTTCTGAGTTTCTGACATAGAAACGTATGAAGTGCTGACAACACATTGCTTTATACACTTAACAAATTGTTATAAAAACAGATTAACTAAACATCACGCATCTTATGAGTATCTAGAATGTTTTAGATGATTAATGACATAAAACGTTGAAGCTATTAAGACCATCAGCGAACGCGAACTCTGAAAGAGTGTGTTCGGCAGCATGTGCCAACAGCGCCTTCTACCGGACCATGACGATTGTTTTAGGCCAAAAAAATATATTATTTCATATAATCTGTTTATAAAGTGCTTTTACCTTCTAGCAGAGCTAACACATACACCTTAGTAACCTCCAAAAGATTGTTTATTGGAATCACCATTTAGACAAATGCGTTTGGCTAGTAAAATGAAAAGCGAAATAAATCATTTGGGGTGAAAGCCAGTAAACGTGGAGTACTTGTAAAAAGGCACTATTTCGGTTAAATCAACCAGTTAAATTCGGTGCACACTCGATTTTACATTTTCGTTAGATTCTCAGTTAATCAGGCCACGTTCACACAATCTAGAAGTAAATTTAGAAGTAATAGAAGTAATATAGGGGATAGAAGTAAATTTAAAATGTAATGTAAGTCAGAATGTCTCAATGGAAGTCAAATGGAAAAACTGACATAAAAGAAAATTGTATATGTTGTACTTAAAATAAATTAGGCCTGTTTTAATTCATTAGCTATTTGATTTTAAAATCTTAAACGCATTCACACTATTTTATTTTGTTATACGGTATATATATATATATATATATATATATATATATATATATATATATATATATATATATATATATATATATATATATATATATATAGGGAACATTAATGCTGCCCCTCTCACACCTCCATTGGCATTTGCAATTGCACTGGCATTTTTCAGCTTTACAGCACAAATAACTGAGCTATCACCCATAATAGGTCAAATAAAATGAATCAAAAGCATTAAATGCTAAAGCATCAATTGTAATTAGTTTTACTTAATGTAATCATTCCTTCTCGCTAGACTCACATAGCGAAATGGATCAGAAAGTCACAGAGCTGTCCAAGGTGCTGAACATACAATCTACCATTTGGTCATTTCAGAGTATTATGAGGTTCTGGTGTTGGATATCTCGTGCCTGGTCTTGCCTACGCCACTATGTGAGTCTAGGACCATTCTAATGTTTTAATATGAACATGAATAGATTTCAGTTTTTCTTTAGTTCTTTCTTTCTTTATTTTTTCTTAAACGTTGACTCCCTCTGGTGGGTCTTTTAAGACAAAACCAAATAAGCAAAGCAGTTTCACTTTATAGAGCCGGATTAATAAAATACGTCACATCAAATTTTATTAATCACATAACACCGCCATACAGCAGTAACTGCTGATGCAATGAAAGTCTATTTTTTTTTTCAATCGACAGAAAAAGAAGACACAAAGCAAGCAATACATAAATAAATAAAAGAATTGAAATATAAAAAAAAAAAAAATTTGTTTATGTGATCATTTTATAATTACTTTGAATAAATTTAAAACGTAGTTGCTGGTTTAAAGCAACTGCTTTTAGCTTGAAAGCTGTTTCAAAAATTGTTCTAATAAAGCGAATGGTATCTGTATTTTCCCACGCTGCACCTAAACGTCTGCTTTGGGAGAAGGCCTATGTGTGAGCGGGTTATGAAATTTCGCGAAAAAATTTTATGGCAACAACAAATGCACATGTACAGCTACCCAGTGTAATTATGACAATGATGCATTCAACTCACTCAACTGCAGGTGGCTTCAAAGTCTCAAAAATGCACAAAACTACCTACAGTTGCTTAAATGTGTATGAGTAGCTTGCAGGATATTTGGATGTATATTTGCATATTTGGCTGATACTTTTGGCCGAAACCTAAAGGCTACTGTTACTGTTTGCATTTGTAAAAATATACATAAGCCTAAATGAAATTAGTTGAACTCATTTTCGGCAAGCAGAACTGTTCATATCACACGCTGCAGAAGCTCGAAATAAAATGACAGCAGTAAATTATAGACTCCTATAAGATGCAATTTCCCTGGTTTCCGTGCGCGTGCGCGAATGCGCGCTGTAGTGAAGTGTGTCTCGCGCTTGAGTGAGTCCCTCCGCCCTGAGAGTGACAGAACAGAGAGATGGAGAGAGACCTGTAACACGTCACCTTCCGAATCACAGACAAAAATCAAGGAGCAGCTCATCAAGTAAGTGAAAACCCGCCGTGTACGTGAAGTGCATAATTTTATCCTTTTCAAAACATACTAAAACACTTCAGTCGTTATAATTTGGATTATTTGTTATTATTCACGCGGACTCTGGTTTTATGAAATTAACATGCTCAAGAACATGTCTACAAATAATAGTTGATAGACTGCGTAAACTCTCCTGTTGACGAGAAAAATACTAATTGATTGAAATGATGTTTATTTCACAGCTTCATTTTATGTTACCGATGTGATTCTCATCGTGAAAATATTCTGAACGATTCAGCGATCGATCCCTTTAAATGACACTGACTTGGAAATTCATTTTAGCAACTTCCTCTAATTTTTTTCTTTTCTTTTTGTTTTGTAAATTAAAGTTCATGTCTCTTTCTTTATTTCTGTAATGACTGAGCTTGAAATCGCCTATTTTCTTTCTCTTTACAAATTTAATTTCATTTAAATGCATTTATAAAGACTGATTTGTGCATCAGTGTTTTTCAAAATACAAGTTAGTGCTAGATGTGTGTTTACTCAAAGTTAGCCGGTCAAAAGACTCTTGAATCCTAAAAAGAGCAGTTTGCTGACAACCACTAGTGTGATTTTAATACCTTACCCTTTTTATTCAAATTTTTAAATAAATTTAGACAGTAAACAGTTAATCACATTTTCTGAAACTTAGTTACTTCTTTTGGATCAGCAGATATATGTATTTATTTGTTTGTTTATTGTTTTTTGTTCAGCTCATAGTTACTTTTTTCTTTGTCATCTTATAAATGCAATCTCTCTTTACAGAGAGTTAGAACTTGTTTTGTATTGTGTTACTGGAAGCCACTCTAGCAGGTACATGTAACTATGAAACAACACAGCATCATTAGTAAGACAATTACTATAAAACTTATCAGTTCTCAAAATCTAATGTTCCCACCTTCATATGCTGTGGTTTACTCGGTAATGCCCCTTGCATATTAAGTCTCTCTAAGGACTTTTAATTTTTGTGGCATTGTTCCATATGCTTGATACATTTATAGGACAGCGCTTGACCTTTTTTTTTTAAAACTATACAAACAATTTATCTAAATGTATTTAGAAATATTATTGTTTGCATCAATGTTGGCCAGAGTACAAAATATATAGTTGCACAACATTACTACAACTCAGAGTCAGCAAGTCAATAGTGAACTTTTAATCTTTGTAAGAGCAGTTAACTCACAAACACACACTAGTGTGGTGTTTGCATTCATGCATGCTTGACATTTAATCACAGCACAGTAAATCTCGGTAAGTGGACATGTTTCCAGGTGGCAGGTGTTAGTGCATCTTGTTCAAGGAGCACCTGAGAGACCTTGAGCACAGAACAAACATCACTGCATCATTAACCAGTGAACCCAATATTCAATATTCTCACATTAGATGGATCATTAGACAGAAAATTATAATGCTAAATCCAAATTACAAATTTCAAGATTTCAGATTTGATCATCTGAATTTGATCCTCTTTACTCTAATTCTAGCATCTGTACCTCAGCAGAAACAGCAGGCAGTTGACTTGTATGCATGTGTTTGTATGCATGTGCTGCTGCACTATTGACCAATCTGTTAATGTTTGACACATACTGTACGTTCCCACTGTGACAGGATGAGTGCCGTCCGGTTGCCAGGCAGCATGCAGGGTGGACACGTCCAGTTGTGTGAATGAGAGGTTGTGTCAGCTCTTAAAATGTTTCATGGTAGCTGAAGCAAATAATCAGATGGAAATTTGCTGCTACAGCCTCTAATATGTTGTCTAAGATTCGGTTCATCAAGTTTATAATCCGCCCATTTTGCACCAGCCTATTACATCTAAAACAGTCTAACACTGGTGGTTTTGCTGTAAACAGTTTTATTTTAGTATCAATATTAATATATTATTATAGTTTTTATCAGTTTGGACTTTTATTTTTATATTTTCTGTTACATTTTAATTTTAGTTACATTTTTAGTAATTTTATTATTATTTTATTGTTTAAAAAATATGTCTATTAGTTTTTATCAAGTTTGTTATTTTAGTACTTAAAATGATGAGAAATGTTGCATTAGAAACTAGCTGAAATAAAATAAGTGTAGGGTTTTTTAATATTTAATTTTAATCTATTTCCGTTATTTTAAATTTTACTTTGGTTTAGTTCACAATAATAACCCTGCCTGTAAAATGTCTACTAAAGATTGTTCAGGGAAAATGGTAAACACAACCAATTGTTGAACATTGTCAGTTTTTATTAATAACGATGGACAAATACATTACTATAACACAAAGACTGAATTTAATCATAGACGACTGAAAAAGAGGTTTACACTAAGAAAAATATCTGTAGAAAAAGGTACTGGTAATTTTCTGCCAGGATCTATCCATTATCTGTTAAATTTCCTTAATTCTCCAACATTGCCTTTAACCCCAAAACACAACATTATGCAATGCACAATTAAAAATTTGAGAGAAAATTTTATACTGAATTTTCTTTTTCCATAATTACACAGTACATCAGACACTATAACTGACATTTCTTAGAGTGCAGTTAGTAAATGAACTGTAGTGACTACCAAAGTCAACATTTTAATTAAATGAAGCATATTAATTATCATGCTTAATATTCTTCAGGGATCTTGTTGCATACTCTTAACAAGCATAATTAACTTACACAGATCAGATGATCTTCTCTCCAGGAAAATGCCAGGACTGAAAAATCGCACCACATGGGCTCCACTTTTGCTAAAGACATCCAACATCACTTCCTGTGCCAACGGTTGCTCTCTGGGCATCACGGCTCATCTCACATATGTGAATACTGACCCTGAACCTGTAGAGGGTAAGAGATCGTGCACACATACTGTAGAACAATTCAGACACTGAATATGTAATAAGTAGAAAAACAAACACCTGTCGTCGAATATCTGCTCTAAAATAAATCCATGTCCTCCTCACCTGCTCAGGTGTGTTTGTGTATCCTCTGGGGGAGAAGGAGGTTGTGGTGGGTTTTGAGGCAGTGGTCTCTGGGAGGCTGGTCAGTGTGGAACTCCAGAGCCGTGGGACTCTAGAGGACTGCTGTTTGGACTGCTGCCTAGGATCAGCGCTGCACACCCAGTGTGGTCACAGTAAGGAGTGGGGATGCTGTGGAGGAGCAGCTCTGGAGATACAGTGCTCCAACGGTGAGAGTTTCAACCTGTTAAGGTCCATAACATTGACATCTACACCAACGGATGATAAAGTTCTGTTTATTATAAACCTTATGCATCAGAGAAACAAGCAAACAGTTCTCTTTAGAATTTTGTGTTTGTAATTCCATTTTAGCTCTCCGTAATTATATAGCATCACTGTTGAAGAGTAATTAGCTGGTGAAGTGGATTTACTTAATGAAATTTATAATGAGCATTGTAATGCTGCTTTGAATGCTTGAGCTCTTTAAAGGGGGTCATGAACTGAGAAATCAAAATTCCCTTGATCTTTTGACATTTTAAGAGGTCATTGTACTATAAAAACATCCTGTAAGTTTCAGAACTCAAAATGTTCTCGTTAGTCCAAAAACAACTTATACTGAAGCCAATTTGTCTTCGTAATAGTGTGGCTAAACCCCGCCTCCGCAGAGGAAGAGCAACTACATCACATAGAGGAAGATCAACTTCTACATCACTTCCTGTTTAACCCTACTCACCGATTTGCGCATGTAGTGTAAATCAGATATGTATACATATATATGGTGTAAATAACGAGAGAGGCAAACGAAATACAACGATAAAGATGGCTCAGAAGTTGTGGAGAAACAGCTTTGTCTCCTATTATAGATCGTTTGATATGTACTGAGTATTTATGCGTTTTTAACCTAAATCACAGCAGCACCCATCTATGAAGGCTGTAGGGTGTCAAACATACACAACAGTTAGCCAATCAGAGCAGTGGGCGTTTGCTTCCGAGTCTACAATACGCCACGCCGACTCAAACAGAGCGTTCTAATGAGGGGGTCAAAACAGGACAGAAAACAGCTTATTACTTCTAAATTATAATGTTTTTGATGTAAAAATCCTGACAACATTGTGAGTGGACCTCAGATAACAGTACAAAATAATTAAAAAAGGCAATTCATGACCCCTTTAAGGTTGGGTTGATTCAGAATGGCTGTAAATGTTTTTTTTTTTTTACTTTTTTTTTTTTTTTTTATCATTTAGGTCATCTGTTGCTGGATGAGGACCTGGAGAGGAGCACTTTTATTGTGAGCACAGGCCAGATTGGAACACTAGAAATAGTGTCCGTTGTCATCAGTACCACCCTTGAACTTCCTACACTTGAAAATGGTGCAATCCGCCTGGTCTATCCCACAGTGCTCACACCTATAGTCAGAGCGCGGCTCCAACCAGGAAAGAGTGAAAATGACAGGAAATCAGAGCAGAACAGGTAAGGTTAATCTCTTTAAGTTCTCCTTTACCATTTTTAATAATTACAGTGGTCTTGAAAAGTATTTGGAAGCTTTAGCCACACTTTAAAATGTATGATGTCTTTGCATTAAATAAACAAACAGTATGTTAACAAACAAATGTTTTATAATCAAGCAAAACAATAAAAAAAGAAGTCTTATAGGTTCAAGGTGAAAAAACAATAAATATATTGTTCAAAATTAAGATAAAGTCATCATGTTCATAGTAATTATGAAATGTATACGTTCAGGTATAGGGCCAGTGTATATTAAAATTCTTAAAATATAACATACCCTACCTTTCACAAGTTTGGGGTCAGTAAGATTATTTTTTGTTTTTGAAAGAAATCTCTTATGCTCCTCACCAAGGCTGCATTTATTTGATAGAAAATACATCATATTGTAAAATATTATGTTATAAACCATAATATTTGAAATGTTATCACATCTAAAATAATTGTTTTCTATTTCATTTATTTTAAAATATAATTTATTTCTGTGATGCAAAGCTGAATTTTCAGCATCATTACTCCAGTCTTCAGTGTCAACTGATCCTTCAGAAATCATTATAATATGCTTATTTTGTGCTCAAAACATTTCTTATTATTATCATCAATGTAAAAAAATAGCTGTGATATTAAATTTTTTGTAGGAACCATGAAATATGTATGTATATATATATAATTTATTTTTATTTATTTTTTTTTGGGGGGGGGGGATTCATTGATGAATTAAGCTGCATAAAAGTATTCATTTATTTTAAAAATCTTACTGACCCCAACCTTTGAATGTGTGTAAATGAACAAAATAACAGAAAAATCACAAAGTACACTCTTAAATTAACGGTGCTTCACGATGCCATAGAAGAACCTTTTTGTCTAAATGGTTCCATAAAGAACCTTTAACATCTGAAGAAACTTTCTGTTTCACAAAAGGTTCTTTGTGGAGAAAGAAGGTTCTTCAGATTATAAAAAGGTAAGGAAGAAATGGTTCTTAAAAGAACCTTTGACTGAATGGTTCTTTGTAGAACCAAAAATGTTTCTTCTATGGCATCGCTTGAAGAACCTTTTGAAGCACCTTTATTTTTAGGAGTGTAATAAGGGTATTTTCGATAAGACACTCTTACTCTTTCCTTGATAATTAGATTTACACCATCTGAAAAACAAATAGTGAAAATTGGGGGTTTGACCTTCCAAGAATCCCTTTTCACGTCTCTCCTTCAGCCCAACTACGTGCTTTGGCAGCGTGTCTGGAAAGCAGGAGAGGATGCTGGGAGTTGGGCAGCAGTGCACACATGCTTTGCTCACCAGCACTGCCACGAACCTCTCGCCTTATCAGCTCAGCTTCCACCTGCTGGTTCGAGGAGCCTGTCTGCTGGCCGGTAACATTCATATCTTTCTGTCCAACCTATCAACAGAAGTCACTTGTAAACTAAAACAAGAACTTAAATGTAAAAGCAGAAAAGGTCTAGAACTATGATATTGGGAGAAGTAGCCATACAGTAAGGTGAGCTTGTCTCTTACCTGTCTCGTTCTGCCCCTTTTTTCTGTTTGCCTTTTAAGAGTGACTGTACGTTCATGTAGGTTCAGCTTGTGTTCTGAAATAATCCAGTTAGTGTAAACTTGGCACGAACATCAGTGATTATGATAGATATCAGTGCGCCTGCCAGAAGGAGCCAAAGCATGTCTGCAAGGGTGTATTCAGAGAGAGTGTTTGGCTCTGGCTCCGGGCCACTAGAACAGAGAGAGATAGAGTCAGGGTGATATCCTAAATCACAGTGCAGCAGTGATGCTGTTCTGCTCCGGAGGAAAGTGGCCACTATTTCAGCTGGCTCAACTTTAATATAAATTGAGTAGGACAGTACAGAGATATTACAATGTAAAGAACTGAATCATGTAATTGTTGGACATTTACATTTACATATGTTGGTTTGTACATGTCTTATATTATTAGAATTTTTTAGACATGTACCATGGTAATATGATGTTTTTGGACACACTATGGTAATATCATTTTCATTTTACATTTACCATGGTTTTTTTTTACATTTACTATGGTAATATCATGAAGTACTATGTTTGGACTACATTTACCTGAAATACAAATTTTTGTAACATTATAAAAGTCTTTACTGTCACTTTATGATCAATTTAAAGGTTTTTGATAAAGTATTTGTTTCTTTAACAAAAAATAAATGAATAAATAAATAAAAATCTTACTGATGCCAAACTTTGGAATGGCTATAGTATTTTTATGGATAATATATAAACCAATTTTTATTTTTTTTTTAAATCAGATTTTAAAATTAAACTATACAGGGTTCAACGGATTATAAAGCCAAAAACTTTGTTTTAAGATTAAACACTAACCTTAAAAAAAAAAAAAATTGTCTAGATTTATATCAAATGTCTGCCTGAAATGTAATTAATTTAAAAGTCAGGATCAGTCTTCACTTGTGAATCTGTTTTATCATATCTTTAGTTCCCTGAGGCTCAGATGTCAAAGATTCCCACCAGCATAATGTTCTTTCATAACAACTAATCAAATCAGTGCTGAAATGTCATGTGAACAGAGTCTGTAACTCTTCTCATGCTTTCTCTTCATCTCCAGGTCTAGAAAGCCCCACCCATGCCCTGCGTGCAGACGCTGACCCCAGTGCACAGTCTGCATATGCAACCTACATCACGCTGGCGGAAGAACATTCATGTGACCGACATCTGGAAATAATTCTACACCTTAGCGGTAAGAGCTGACTACATGTTAAATCACAAGCTGTTTGGCATTTTAGCAACACCTCCATAGGTATTTTATAGTTATGCATGTGATATAGCACATATCTGCTTGAATGCATAAAAACAAAAATCTCCAAAAATCTCTGTGTTCATATTACATTTAAGTAGCATATTTCAAACCAGCAACAAACTCGGACAACATCAGCATAAAATTTTGTCCAGCTCAAATCATGCTTTTAAAGCTAACATTAATGCACACTTTACAGCAACAAAAACAGCTGATGCCTTTAAAAATAAAACAATTGACTTTAAATTAGATCACTTCCTTTCCTACAGTTGCCAAATAGAGCATTGCAGTTTTCCATTCCAAATTTTTTGAAAGATGTTCACCAAAACTGTATTTATTTGTCCAAAAATACATTGTGAAATTTATAATTATAAAGTAACTTAAATAACTTAAATAAATAACTTAGAATTTAAAATAAGTTTTTCTTTTTTAGTATATTTTAAAATCTAATTTATTTCCATTGTATTTATGCTATAAGAGTGACTTGAACCTATTATACTTCATGTAATGTAGCAAAAGGCTAATAAGAAAAGCCAAAAATATGACTATTATGCATCAGGTTTTTTAAACAGTTTCTCCTTGGTTAGCGGGTAGAATTTGGCACCACCATCAAAACTCCATCAGGGTTTCTATCGTTAAACTAAAACCAAAACCATTTACAAAATTGTTACTTGAAATAATATAGCATTAAATGAAATAAAATCAAAATCCTAAACTTATTATCTTTCAGTTAGTTGCCATGATACCATTCCTCATTTTCATTTAAGTTGAAGTACTAAAATAACAAAAAAAAAAAAAAATAATAATAATAATAATAATATAAAAAAATATATTTAATTAAAATGAAAACGGAAAACATGAAAAATAAAATCTAATTCAAAATATTAACAAAAATAATCAATGATAATCAATTTATCAATGCTACTATAATTACCTGCAAGTCGCTGTCGCTGTCGCCTGCAGAGCCTCATAGTCCATTGGTCATCCTAGAGAGGGGCCGTCTCACCTTTAGTGAATACGAGCAGCAGATCCATACTCGACGGGATTTCATTCGCTGTGCCCAAAAGGAGGCAGAGTCTGAGAAGATGGTAAAATTATTTCTATTATACAGTCGCATTGCTGACTTCATCTTGATTGTCTTTTAAGAACATCATTTAGAGGATTATTTAGTTGTTATATCATGAGTGCATGTACCTCCCCCAGCTGGAGTTTGTGCGGAGACGCTATCACAAGGATCTGCTCTTGAACCCTGTCCTGATGCTTAACTTCTGCCCCGATCTGCTGTCAGAACCAACAGAACTGCAGCAGGCCAGCAGAGAGCTCATCTTCCTCATTGACCACAGCAGCATAATGACACAGCAAAACATCAACAAGATCAAGGTTCTTGTGATCTCCTGTATGAGCAGCTGCTCTGTTGGCACATGCACTTTCTTGTCTTCAGTACATGCTTTTTCCCCCTCAAACTGTTAGCATTTACTTTAAAATCTTTGTTGCCATTAGAAATGAGCAGCAAATTTGTTTAAACCACCTCCAAAACTAGAATCAAACAATATCGTCTGATAGAATTTCACTCTGAATGTGCAGTATATGCCGGTTGAAAATAACCAGAAGTGTTCCTGTGCTTTCATATCTTTGACAGGAGGGGATGTTGGTGGCCATCAAAAGTCTGCCGACCCGCTCCATGCTGAACATTGCTGGCACCTGCTCAACAGTCAGGCCTCTTTTCAGCTCTAGCAAGCCCTGCACTGATGTGAGTGTTTCTCCAGTCTCATTTTAACTGTAGTTGCCAAAATCATTGCACTGTATTTATTTTAAGAATAACTGAAAAGATGGAGATCACACAGGGTTGTGTGGTGGTGGATGTGTGTGAGATGGTTGATGTTTACCTTTGAGTGACCTGCTGATAACAATCTCTGTCCAGGTCGCTACTACCGGTTGCCATGACACTGCAATATCAGGTTGAAGCAGGTCCAGGGTCTGGCTGGACAAATTGTTTTAAAACAGCAAGAGCCATATGGCACTGCCATGCAGTTTACAGCATGCAATGATTAAAAACAAACTTGTTTTGCTCCATTGTGCACTAGTGTTGTGAAAAGTACAGTCTGGTTGCAACATTGGTACTTTTGACAACACTATTGTGCACCACTGCTCTTTACATCTCCATCACACAGAGCTTCTCTAGTCCTCTGGTGCTCTTTGATCACTTTTAACTCAAAAATATTAAGTTTTGCTATATATATATATATATATTTTAATTATAACTTCATTGAAAATGGTACAAAACTTGGTGACTTTTGTGGTACTGGCTATATGAGCACACAAAGATGATGGGCATGATAGGAAAAGGCCAAATGTTCATTTAAAAAGTCACAATTGTATTCTTCATGGTCAAAAATGACCATCATAGGAAATAATGGGAAGTATAAAAAAATATAAAAATTAAGTTTTTTTTAAGGTACAACTCACAAAAGCCACTATACAGAAAAAATCATTGATTTAAATTATAGTATTTAAATTATAGGACCATTCTCTGTTAAACAAAACAAAAACTTTACCATATTTAATTTTTCACAAATGAAAACATGGTTTTATTATTGTCTCCAGATGCTGTTATTTGAGAGAGTTATATTTAACCTAGAATATCTCTTTAAAACAGTGAAAAAGTTGGTTGAATATTGCCAGTTATGTATGTGTGATATTTAGAGTTTCAGGAAGTCATGATCTGTGTATGAAAAAGGTCACAGTTTTTTTATTATATCAGGGCTAAAGAGACTGCCATTCTCACCCTCTCTCATTTCTCAGAGCACAGTGACTCAGGCATTGGAGTACATCCAGAAGATACGCACAGATCAAGGTGCCGCTAACCTGTGGGGGGTGCTGTCTTGGGTTTATCGGCAGCCCGTCCACCGCAGCTGCCCACGACAGCTCTTCTTCATCATGGATGGAACCTGCAGTAATGTAGGCCGCGTGCTCGAACTGGTCAGGAGGAACGCTTGTAACGTTAGGTAAAAACTGTAATGTTAGGTTAAATTAGTGTTGAAGACACCGTGCCAGGTAACACCTAACATAAAATAATACTAAATTAATCTGAACAGATAGTCTTTCACAACAATCATAACTTTTATGATATATTATTATGGTATTTATTAACATTTTGAATTAGTTTTTAAGATTTTCTTTTATTTATATAAATATTATAATATTTATTAATATTATTTCATTTTTTTTTATTTTAAGTTAAATCTTTTTTTTAATGATAGTATAATAGTATATAAAGAGGTTTTTTTTAAAGATAATTTTAAAAACAGATGAAGATTTTAGAATTAGCTTTAAAAATGGCTAAATATCCACTTCACATCAGCAAACACCCCTAAAACCAAACCCAAAAACCAGCATAACACATTCACTCCAGCAAACTGCACTACAACTCTACAACTAGCTAAACACATTTTACATCTGCATCTTTAATCTAACTTTATTGGATTTTTCTGTGTGGAATAACAAGTGCACAGATAACAAACCTATTTGCCACAATTTGAAATCTTGCAATATTATTACCCCAATTAACAAAACCTCAGCTAACTACATGTAATAACACAGTGAAATAAAATACCTGGCAGTAAAATAAAATTAGAACAGCATAATATGCATGTATAAAAAGATGTAAATAAAAAAGGGTGGAGGGTGCTTAGCTTTACTGTCTATAGAGTTAGCCAGTACATATCGGCATCCAGCTTTTAAAACAAGCTAAACACCTTTCACTTCACAGCAAACACCCATAAAAAGCAGCTCAACACTTTTTTGCTCTAGCAAACACTTTTGTCACTGGCTAAACACTTAGAGCACTTAAACTCCAATCTATTTTATCTCAGGCATTACCATGGAAACACCCCATGCCTCCATAATGTATCTAAATAAAACTCATTTAGCCAGTCAGATGGGAAACAGCTATAATCCAAATTCCAATCATACTTGTATTTGCTGCTGTCTTGTATGTTTTATCCAATCTGTTCCACCTTAATTATTTAGTTTTCCACCTTAAAATGTATACTGCACATGACATTGTACATTTCCAGTAAACAAAAATAAAGGTTGAGAAAAATTATTTCATTTATATTATGCAGCACTAAGTGTCCCCTCCCATAATAAACTGACTTATACTAAACACACACACACATATAGCTTTCACTGTACTGGAACACAGACTCGTTATTGATACTCAGTCAAGACATTTAAAAGCCTTCGACCCAGACGGAGCAGACCTGAATTCTAAACAGCTTGTGTGTGTGTGTGTGTGTGTGTGTGTGTGTGTGTGTGTGTGTGTCTCACTTGGCTTCTGTTTCTTTTCAGACAATTAATTAGTGAAATGGTCCAGATTATTGTCAGGGGAATACTAAACATATTCTCTTTTCTCTCACATTGGAACACTGGCAGTCCATCGCATACATGTCTTGAGTCATGAGAAATGTTTCTTGAAATGTTCTTACAGACATGAAACCATACATACACCTGTATAATCCACTGTTAAAAAGAATATGTCAAAAGTTCTCATAACACAGGCAATTCAGTGCAAATACAATGTGTCTTTATATCATACAAATGCACTATATACAAAGACCCAGTGTATTTGCATTGAAGTACCTGTGTTTTGACATTCTTGGTGTTGTTCCAGGTGTTTCGGTCTGGGACTTGGTCCTCAAGCCTGTCGGAGGCTACTGCAGGGTGTTGCCAAGGTTACGGGAGGCAGTACTGAGTTTCTCAATGAGGAAGAAAGGCTTCAGCCAAAGGTGCGAGTGTTCATAACGCCCTCTACAGGGACAAAGACAAAACTGCTATTATCAAATGCAATTTTGTGTTTAAAACACAAAGCTATTTAATCAAATAAATATACTTATATAGAAATTGTACTTTTGTACTGTACAATAAAATAAAGTATTAAGTATATAATATAATAATAATAATTATTATTATTAAAATAAATAATATTTTTATTGTATTAATATTTAAAATAAAAAAGAAATCTGTATGCATTTCTTCTTATCTCCGGAACATAAAAGAAGATATTTGAAAAATGTTGATAGCACCACCTTGCATTATATTTACTCTGTGAAATAAAAAATATACAAATACAATACTTGTTACTTACTCATTTTGGGGCGCTGATTCCAAAAATAGTGCCTGTTTCATTCTAGCATGTCACACTTTCTCACAAAATGTTATGTACATTTCTTAGCATGTTTGCTTTTAACAATCATTTGGTAAAGAAATCTTGTATTATTCCTTAATCATCAGGAAAGCTGGCACAAACACAGGACCTGTGGGTGTTTTACTACATCCAATATATATATATATATATATATACATACATACATACATACATACATACATATATATATATATATATATACAAAAAACATAGCCGTACCTTGATATTTGTCTGTGGAAATCTGCTATCAGTTATCAATGTCTCGATTATTTTCTACAGTTGATTAAATGTCTAAAGAAAGCTCTGGAACCTGTGTTGACGGATGTACGGATTGACTGGTATGTGCCAGACAATGTGGAGGCCCTTCTCTCACCCAATGAAATTCCTCCACTCTACCCAGGCAACTGCCTGATTGGCTACTGCACTCTATATGACGTGTCTGGACTCAGGGCCCAGAAAAGTGAGGTGAGAGACTAGTTTCTCCTGTTCAGTATATGCCAAATGAAGAAATGTTCAAATAAATGAGATGCATACAGTTATATAAAGTCTTAGTTTGGTGTCTGTACACTTGCTCAGAAGCAGGTGAAGCCTCGTCCATACAGAAGCCATCCACGTGGTTCAGCGGGGTCGGTTTTCGAGCTCTCTCCCTCTACTTCTGAGCTCCTTCAGCCTCTGGTTCCCCCGGAGGAGCGAGAGAGAGATGCTGTAAGAGAGTGTGGGGTGGAGGGAGATTTTGAGGAAGCATTGCGGGAAATTTCACGAGAAATCTCGTCAGAGTTCTCCTGTGCACATGCCACCGATAATGCCGTCAGCCCTGGTAAGACTATACAATCTATTTAAGATTTCAGTACATTGCATTTTGGGATACTACTTAATGTGCTCAGGTTGTAAAAGTAGTAGTAGGTTTATTCTACGCATAAAAAATTAGTGATCAGCATACATTGTGCATACTTAAAAAATAAACCTATATGCATTTCTTCTTACCTGTGGAACATAAAAAAAGATATTTGAACAATGTTAATAAGTACTGTCTTGAATAAGCTATTTCACATAACAGATATTTATATATATACTCCACAAGACAAAATAATAACTAAATTTATAAAAATGTCCCCGTTCAAAAGTTTACATACCCTTAAATCTTAATTGTAGTAGCCATTTCAAACATACCTTACGTGATCTGCAGGTGGAGATACTGACTACAGCACCAGCGATGTGCGCCTGCGTATTCAACAGGATTCGTATGTTCAGGATCAGTATGTGTTGACACACTGTTCTCTGAGCAGTGAAAAGGCCTTCTCATCTGATTCTCCCCAAGTGGAGAGCTCTGTGCTGGGTATGGGTTCTCTGCCACATGGCTTGGAGAGAATGGAGCACACACAGGGTAGAGGCCTCTCGCGCTGGGAATCTCCATGGGCTCAGAACACCACCTCTACAGGGGACACTGATTCAGCATCAGGGAAGGTGACAGCAGCAGATGACATTTAAGAATTCCCTAAACATAAAGAAAGTTTAACATCAGTTTACATGTATAGTACCAGTAATCTAAAATAGCCTGCAAAGGAAATTTACTTTACAAATAAAATGGAAAAAAGCAGATTTAAAGCAGAATTAGTCACACATTAAAAGCAGCTCCTTCAAGTAACAAATGCAAATATTCATTTTTGCAGTGTATACTGGACAAAAAGTATTCTGATTATTTTGGATTTAATATTTAAACATTTTTCAAATTACTGTTGCTGTTAACTTGAAAATTCACTAGTACTGACCAAGTATTCCTGAAATGCACATTGCAAAGCCATTTAAGCCATACTGGTTCCTAAAACAGAGGTAATTATGATTTTTTGAGAAAAAAAAAAAAACGGTTATTTTGGAACTTTACAAATCTCTTGCGCACCAATGGATGCTCTGCAGTGAATGGGTGCCGTCAGAATGAGCGTCCAAACAACTGATAAAAACATATAATCCACAAGTAATCCACACAACTCCAGTCCATCAATTAACATATTCTGAAGAAAAAGCTGTATGTTTGTAATAAACAAATCCAACATTAAGAGGTTTTTAACTTCAAACCAATGCTTGATAATATTAATAATATTGCTTTCTCCAAGTTGATAAATTTCTCCAAATCTCTTCCAATGAACAAACTCATCTGCATCTAGGATGGCTTAAGGATGAACACATTTTCTGCAAATTTCTATTTTTGAGTGAACTATTCCTTTAAATAAGTAAAAACTAAACTGACAGAACAGTCTTAACATAAAATAGAAATCAAAACTCTAATCCTAACTTGTAGTCTATGTTTGTTTCTGTAGGCTGGCAAGCTCTTAGATGAGTCTCGTCACAGGCAGAAGGCACTAGCTCGCTCTGCTCTGGCTGGCCGAAGTTTCTCATCTCCACAGGGTGACCTAGACATGCACCGGCTGAGGAGGGCGCTAGAGAAGGTCTCATTTGAGCAGGCCATAGGGGGCCGATTGGAGGAGAGTGACACAGACACCCACAGCACTTCACGGGGAGGTCTATCCCGCCCCAGTCTGACAGACTCCAGTGAGGGAAAACAATCTTATAGTTCATGCATCAACATAAATACACACAGATGCATATTAAACTCGGTCCAAATATTAAATCAACCTCTTCTTTTTACCTACCACTTTCTATCCAGATGGCCTCCTGTTTCCCGCTTCCCCACTAGATTGGGACACCTTCACCGATCCAGAATGCCTATTTTCAGCCGCTCCCCCAGGCGAGTTCCAGGCTTCAGGGGACCAGTGTCGCTCAGTCATCCATGGCATGCTGGGAGGAAGGGCCGTATCCTGGGAGGTCCGTGTGGATCTGTCTATTCTGTGGGACACGGAGAGCCCAGCAACCCTGCAAACCAGCACTGGGTCCTGGGATGAGATTATCCACCAGCTGACTGCACGATCTGTCATCAGAGACTTTGAAAACATGGCGGAGAAAGAAACAGATATTGAAGTTGAAAGAGGTCTGATAGGAATAACAGTTAAAAACAAAATATTTGAATTTGAATTCAAGTTATAAACAGGCTGCTCCATCCATGTTTTGTTCCTGTTGTTTGGGTGTGTAGGTCCGTCCAAGCGTTACAGAATGAAAGCCATCCAGACCAGCAAAAGTTGTGGAATCGTCTGCATGTATACAAGCTTCACCACCACAGACACCAACGCGAGAAATCAACCTCAGAGTACTCGCATACAACACACAGGTACACACATATACTGTAACACCGACAAGCTACACGATCTCACAAAAAGTGAGACAAAACAAGCTAAACTACAAGGGGGGAATGGAATTCTCCTGTGTGTGTATGTTAGGTGTGCGGTTTAGGACAGGACACAGTTCTCACTCTGGCAGCAGAAGACAGAAGTTGTGCTCGGTGGGATTCGGACGCCATCCCTCCAGCAGAGCCAGTGAAGAAACTGAAGATACACACACCTCAACAGGTAAGGTGAAAAGTATAAATATTTTATAATAAAGTAAATATTTTATATTTTATATATATTTTTTTTTTTTGAAACAAATGAATACTTATGTTCAGCAAGGATTAATTAAATTGACCAAAAGTGACAGTGGAGACATTTATAATGTTACAAAACATTTCTATTTCAAATAAATACCGTTCTTTTAAACTTTCCATTCATCAAAGAATTTTTTAAAAATGTATCACTGTTTCCTAACCGTTTTTAACATTGATGATAATAAATATTTCTCAAGCACTAAATCAGAATATTAGAATGTTTTCTGAAGGATCATGTGACTGGAGTAATGATGCTGAAGTAATGATGTAGACTGTAGTAATGATGCTGAAATTACTTTGCCATAAAATAACTAAATTACGCTTAAAAATATATTTCTATATTAATATAGAAAACAGTTATTTTTAATAGTAATATTTAATAATATGACTTTTTTACTGTATTTTTGATCAAATAAATGCAGTTTGTGAACGAAAGTCTATCTGTAATCACAACTGGGCCTACATTAGGGATAAATATAGCTCAAAATAAACCAGTGTTTACAAGATTATATAATTTATTTGCCTCAAACAAAGCTTGTGAATACCTTTCAAGGGTTTAATGTCATGAATCTCAAGCTTTTAGCGCACTTTTTATTGCAGCCCTGTAAACATGACTGTGTTGCCCATCAGACTGATAAAACCCCTTGCATCCTTACTGCCCAGATCAGCCAATCAGATTGGCGCTCACAATTTCAGCCAACTCTTGACATTTTTGTCCGCAGTATGCATTAAACAGTCCATAAACAGTCTGAGGCTCAGCAAGCAACTCAAATACAGATAACTGAAAAGGAAACCCTCTTAAAATACTGATGCAAGGACATCCATGAAAACTATGAGGCTGTAAAACAATGCATTCTGTTCAGCGCAACTCTGAATTTCTGTTCTGTTTTCTTGGACCCAGACAGAGACGACACACCTGCATCCCCTTGTAGCATGACATCCTGGGACAGTAGTAAGTATTGGAGACAGAAAGAATGCATTAAGCCGCGGTCACATTAGCAACATTTCAGTGAAATTTCTCAAAGAGAAAGGTAAGAGTCAATAGTGTAGCGATGCATAAAGCATGGAGTCACTTTTAAACCAAGCAGCTTGAGCTTTCTATTGGTCAGTGAAAAATTTGCACGACCAACTTAAACACCAGCAAAATCTTCATGGGAAATGTTTTTGCATTTATATCAATAGTAACAATAGTAAGTGTGACCACACCTTTAGGATGGTGAATAATGGGTGTAATAAAGTTGTGTCTTTCAGGCACAGGAGGGAGCATCAGTCCATCAGCAGTGTCTTCTCGCTCTCAGCGCTCTGTGGAGAGTTTCTTCGGGTCCAAGTCAGCACTGACCTGCAGAAGTATCACACTTTGTAATACTTTATTGTACTATCACACTGATTTTCTGTGTTCTCCAGGTTCAATCTGGGCAGACTAAAGGGCAATAATGGAAAACAAGCTCCTCTCAAACCTCACTGTCTTTCAGCAGACACTGACAAACACAGAGAGACAGACACGCCTAACTACTTGCCATTGGTTGGTTTAATTGCCTACTGATTTACAAAATTAATCGCAACATAAAGTCAGCGTTACCTAGTTTTTGTGTCCCCACAGGTGCGCCTACAGTTGGCATCAGGTGCGTTTCTGCTGTCTGAATCATACTCTGAGTGCATCCAGATCCCTCTGGACCGCCTGAAAAGAGCATCCCCATACCTGAGCCACCGTAGCACTCTGAGCCCCCCTTTCCGTTGCACCTCACCACCCGCCACATCAGCAAGGCATATGCAATACTCATGGTCCGACCCCTTGGAGGAAGGCTCTCAGAAATTGGTAGGTGCAGTCCCGCAGACTGACAGTGGGCGGGGCTCTGAGACTGACACGTGTGAAGGTCCTCCACTGGATCCTGCAGAACCTCATGGAAAGGAACTGCTGCAGATGGACATAGAGAGCTCAAGCTGGGCCACGGCGGTGGCTTTAGCCTGGTTGGAGCACCGTTGCGCTGGTTTTTTTGTGGAGTGGGAACTGGTGGCTGCCAAGGCAGATTTCTGGCTGAAGTGTCAGTCGCTGCCAGAAGGCGTCAACCTGGCAGGGTTGAGGGCAGCGGCCAGGCAGCTTTTCCTGCTCTTGCGTCACTGGGATGAAAACATCAAATTGAACGTGCTCTGCTACAACCCCAATAACATGTAATAAATTACAAATAGGATCTGAAGCCTCAATGATGAAGTTTTTTGGTCTTTAATTGACCCTGTTGGCTACACTCGCAATTCAACTTTATAGCAGAATGGAATTCATCTAAGATGCCCTTTGAAAGGGACTGAAGATAAAGGATTCTGGGTTGTGTTCGAGTTTTTCTCATGCCCAGACCATAATACTGTACGAGCTTTGCCCTAATCTTTGGGCCTCAGTCTAAGTAGAATGCAGTTCACTGCAGATGTGACGACACTTTATCTTTGCAATAGCAAAATGACTAGCATTGGATGCTTCATGAAAACAATCACCAACATATATAGCAGGCCAAAATGACACATTCTTGCCTTAACTTATGCTACCAATCAAAGGTTTGGGGTCAGTAAGAGTTTTTTATTATTATTATTCAGCAAGGACACATTAAATAAGAATTATTTTTGAAGGATCATGTGACACTGAAGACTGGAGTAATGACGCTGAAAATTCACTTTGTAATCACAGGAATAAATTCTATTTTAAATATATTAAAATAGATAACATTTATTTTAAATTGTAATAATATTTCACAATAATATTGTATTTTAGATCAAATAAATGTGACCTTGGTGAGCATAAATGACTTCTTTTAAAAACATTTTAAAAATCTTACTGATCTTTTGAACGGCAGTTCAACAGCTGCTTGAATTTGATTAATCTATTTCTTACTTTAGTCAAGTTTTAGACTAAACTGGACTTTATTTCAAGGCACCTTTTTTTGCAGTGACTGATTCTGTCAGTATTACTCCGTTTAAGCGCTGTTAACCATATAAACAGTCTAAATAACATTGGTAAATTGTATTTTTGTAGGATCATTTGTTTTGTTTTTGACAGCAATTGAATTCTGTGTGTTTGGCAATGACTGCTTACTTTTGGCCTTCTTGAGAGATTTTGGATTTAACCATTTAGTTTGTTTGTAGAGTTTGCTTAAAAGCAAGAGTTTTCAAGTAACACCACAAAAACAATCTGCAAATTGGGGGCTATATTTTTCATGTTCAATCATAAGAAGAATCATAACTATGGTAACTATGAATGTTATGAAATTATGACTTTTTATTTTCAATCACAAATCTATACAATAAAATGCTCTGAATGATTCCAAATGATGCTTCCTCAGGTTTTGAGATACTGTTGTTTCAAACAGTAAGGGCTTTAATCGTTCACTGTACCTTCAACCTGGTTTTGCCCAGACTTTCTTAGCTGTGAGCCTGTCAAAAGCCTTGGAAATGGAATAAAATCATGGACAACAGTTGTATTATGATTATCGACTACACTTTGGGATTAAGCAAATCCATGTCATGCAAAAAAAAAAAAAAACTGCAAGCAGATCGTGAGAATAAGATTAATAAGAACAATCATTCACTCTTCATCACAGAAAAATAAAAATCACACTCTTAATATGAAGCATTTCAGCATTGAATCTCTCGCTCTTCATGCTAGAAAAGGACAAAGCCAAAGATAGAAAACAAACACAGGAACTACTAGAGGTTCATGGTTGCCTTAAAATAAAACAAAATGGAAAAGCAGATCTATGCGGTTCCTTTGTGCCCTATAAATGTAACTATATTATCCTGTTGAGCTTATAGACAATTGTGAATGAATGAATGTGAAAAAAATCAACTATTAAAGGGATAGTTCACCCAAAACTGAAAATTCAGTAATCATTTACTCACCATCATGTTGTTCCAAACCTGTATGTGTTTTTCTTAAAATAGATACTCCTCCCCCATCCCCATACAATGGTACATACAAGTCCTTTAAAATACCTTCATGTACCACAGAAGTCAGTCAGTCATACAGGTTTGGAACGACTTGAGGGTGAGCGATGACACAATGATGACACAATTTAAATTTTTGAGTGAACTACCCATTTAAATGAAAACAAATCCCTGAATATTAACACAAATGTTGAAATGCAGAGATATTCTGTTATATATAACTTTTCTTGTTCAAATAAACTGTACTGAATGAGTCCAATGGCCAACAAGAAGAGATCCTTGAGGTCTCACAGGTCAACTGTGCTGATAAGCTGCATAGAAATGAAGAGTAATTTCCTCCATTAACAAAACCTTGATACCGTTTCAGCATCACTCAGGGCACAGGTCCCTGGCCACCCCTATGTGTGCCTCTGGTACAGGAGCTTGCAGACAGGGGCTGGAGGCCAGGGATCATCCCACACAGCGAGTGCCCTGGGCAGGTCAGGGATCAGTGGCGCTTAGCTTTGTTCTCTGACTTCTGAGACGGAAGAGCTGGAGTCGGGTTAAGCCACAAACAGAGCAAGATGATGAGATGGCAGACGTGCAGTGATAGAGAGCTGTAGTTGGTGGACGGATACGTGTTCCAGGACAGTTCAATCAGACCCAGAACCAACACCCTAAAAGAGAGCGAATGATACACAGATGATTTGGGAAGGGGGGAGGTGGGGAGGTTTGACATATAACAAATTTGTACTAATCAACTACGATTGTTAACTAGTTAATGCATTAGATATCATGAACTAACAATGAAAATAACTGTCCAGAAAGTGTTCATTTCTATATATATATATATATAATATATATATATATATATATATATATATATATATATATATATATATATATATATATATATATATATATATATATATATATATATACACTAGTGCATTTTTACATTCTAAGTTGAATAAATTAACATTCATTTAATGTAATAAACAAAGATGAATTAACAATTAATAATAGTGTGTTTATAAATAAAAATTAACCTAGATTAATGAATGGTGTAAAAAATTTCATTCATGATTCCTAATTAGGACTTAATTCTAAGGATTTTTCTACTGGCCCTACTAGTGGTTCATATTTTTTTTATATATAAATATATATAATTAAATATAAATATATATTTAATTAAACATTAATCTAATTCTTCATGCAAACAAAAGGTTTAAAAACACTTGAATTTTTAAATGATTAAATTAACTTCAGTGATGATGCACATTTACATCAACTGTCCCAAGCCTCTTTCACACGTACCCAGGACCATCAGAGAGTCCTTATAAATGAGCACTGCCTAATGCATTAACTAATGTTTCTACCACATAACATGGTGTCTGTGCCCACAGTGAAATCTCACTGGTCCAAATTCTGCTCCATATAGCGGTTTATTATTAATCAACAAATATACTCTGGTTGTTGTGATAGTCACTTTGCACAACAAACGAAACTAACTAAAATGTACAAACACACACACAAAATTTATGAGAAAAAAAAAAACAGTTAATCCACGTGTCTGTGTTTTACCTGAGCAGATGGGCAAGTTTCTTGACTCCTCCGCTCCACAACAGGTATGGCAGCGTATGAAAGTACCAGACATAAAACTGATAATGCAGAGATCTACTGAAGCACATGCCAATGAAATTAGAAGTGTAAAGAACCAGAACTGTCTGTATGATCTGGGTTAAGGAACCATTCTCATTATATCGACTAGGACTAATAGTACAAAGTTCAGGAATGCCTGGTTTATTTAAAATGATTTAAATCCAAGCCATCTTACATTTGATTAAAACAATCATAAAAAGGATATGATCAGCATTGAGCTTGTGTACAGTCTCTTTTCTCTCAGACGGATCTGTTAGAATAGACCAAATACTGATCCCAGACCTGTAATAAACACAATTTTTTAAATGACACAATCAGTAGAATAAAAAGACCTGCAGGATATTTAGTTTACCAAGAAGCCTTAATATTGGCCTTAGACTTGTAGTTATAGTTTTGTTCAACAAATGAAGCTGCAAGTCCTATTAAAAGCCCTTTAAATTGTTTTTGATTCAACCATGTAAAATACTGCCACTAATCCCAAGTTTAATTGTAGGATTTGATTTTCGTACCTCTTCCATCTCTTCAGCGCAAACAGAAGCAACATGGTAATGTGAGCCAGAAGCAGAGCAAGGTGGAAGTAACGACTCAAGAACACATCCTCGGGAAGAAAACGCCAGTTCACTGTCCACTTAAAAAGAAACTGCCTGCCCAGGTCAAAGGCCCGGCTAACATACCCAACAGGGTTCACAAAGAGGAACGGCAGTCCCAATACCAGCTGAACGGGAAAAATCAGAGTTGTACATGAAAAGCTAGTGTAAAACATCAAAAAGACTAAAAGAATCACTCAATAAATATGTGAATGAGTTTAATTATGTGCGTCTAACCTGAATGACAGCACAGAGAGTGAGTTTAGGTAAAGTTTTCCACAGACCGAACTCACACAGGAGAAGGAAAAGGAGACCAGGAGCGAAGAGCAGAACATTCATCTTCACAGACACAGCTAAACTGTCCACAGCACAGACAAATATACACTTTAAATGCACACACACACTGCTGAAATGACCATTTATCAAGCGATAATTATTCTTATGTTACAAAGTGATGAAGAAATCAGGCATCGAAATATTGTTAAAAAAAAGTTACAAATATGCCTGATAGTATATTCTGTAATTCAATTATTCAGTTTCGCTTAGCATTCATCCATCACTCCATGTAGAATGAAGATGTTGTTTCTACTTGCCTGTAGAGGGCACATCCTAGAGTCCAGCGGCCATCCAGGAAGAGATTGATGGCTCCAAATAACAGCATCATGGCCACCGGATCATTAAAGAGACGCAAGACGAAAATGGAGTGAATTCGATACGAAGCACAGCAGATGAAGAAGAACACATATGGAGGAACCTAGAGAAGAATAAACAGACAAGCACTATTAATAAGACACTTTCAGAATCATGAATACAAACTTCTGTAAATGACAAAAACATAATAAAAACAGAAATTACCAGTGCACTGCATTATTAGTAAGATTTTTGTCTTTGTAACATAGTGATGAGTAGTTGCTGGATTACATAGTTTAAAGGTTTTTGTTTTGCAAAAGTTGTTTAGCTGAAGTTGGATATACAGGTCGTAGAACTAATAATACATGTTGTAGAAATACTGTATTACATAAATTATACACCAGCATTCAAAAGTTTGGGGTTGTAAGATTTTTGAAAGAAGTCTCTTATGCTCACCAAGCAAAAGCAGATCAAAAATACAGTAAAAACAGAAATATTGTGAACTATTTTTTACTATTTAAAATAATATATTTTTATTAACATCTATGTTATGTAATGTAATGTAATGTATTTCTGCAACACAAAGCTGAATGTATTACTTCAGTATTCAGTGTCAAATGATCCTTCAGAAATCATTTTATTACACATGATTTAGATGTGGAAAACAGTTGTGCTGCTTAATATATTTCTGTAATATATATAACCGTGATACATTTTTTTGTGATTCTTTGATGAATAGAAAGTTCATATATATACACATGCATACATACATACATATATATATATTTTTTTTTTTTTACAACTCAGTGCATCCAATGCCCCTCCCCTTTCTTACAGACCCAAAATTTTTGAACAGTGGTTTGTAAAAAAAAAATGCTGGCAATTCTTGGGTGTAATAAAAACTGACTGAACAGAATGCACAGTATGTATAATGGATTGGCATTATATGGGTTCATTACCTTTTTGGTGCGATGGTAAATGCGGAACACAAGCAGGAGAGTGATGAGATAGAACACAGCGAACACATACTGACCCAAACGAATATTCTGTCCATGATCAGTAAGATAATACAGCCCAGTGAATACATACACAAAACCAGCTGGATACCTGAAATACACATACAGTATATAAAATCCAGTAAATGATTAGTGGCCAAATTTTCATTTAATATGCCATTCTCAGAGGTACACATGAAGAGAAGACTACTGGACATCTAAAAGCTGGAATACACCACACACATTTTTTTATGTTGACACTTACACCAGCGGCCCCGTGTCGCCCTTCAGCTGTGTGTAGTCATATGTGCCGTTAATAACTCCCTCCACCTCATCCATATACGCCTTCCAGTCGATCTCTGTATCTACACACAACACTTACATCATCAGACAGAGGAATCACGATCGCACTTATAACTGGCATCTCTCTGCACACTGCTATTCAGTGTCATGTTGTCATTTTGGGTATATGGTGCGCGTGACTGACAGTGGCATGAGCAGGGAGTCTGTGCACGTGTTCCCTTTAATTAGGTCCCGACGGATCAAATGCACAACTTTACCAGACTACAATTTTGGAAGGCAGAGTTGAGTTGGACATTTGAGTCTATATGAAATGAATGAATGAATGAATGAATGAATGAATGAATGAATGAATGCATTAATAAGCATGCCCTGCTATCCTATTTGAACATCAAGCAGTTTCTTTAGTTTGTTGTTCTATTACTGAATTGTTAACAATTACTTGTAATTATCCAAGGATCATATCAGTGATTGATTTCTACTGCACTTACATGCAACTCTTTGGATCACCCAAATGTTAATCCCAATTTCCAAGAACCAAAGGACGGCCGTGACCAAGAAGGTGTACTCTGCTTTGAACAGCACCATGTGTTTGTCCTGCCATATGGAGGAAAGTGTTTTCTGAATTCTTGATGGTAGAGTAGAGGATTTCCTTTTTCCTCCTGCCATGTTGGCCGCCTTGGTGAAGTCAGCGGATTCAATCATAAACGTGAGCCGGAATCGGAAACTTCGAGTTCCAAATTAAAAGTTCGATGAGTGGGGTAAAAAAGGATTCGATCGCAGGGCAAAAATGGCATTGAAAAAGCCATCCAAATTGTGAATACATACAGTATGCTGTTAGGAAGTATTTATTTATATATTTGTTTGTTTCTCTTTTTTGGTTACATAAAAATGTAGATTAGTTTAAGTTGAATCCAAAAAAACGACTGATTACTCTTTGGCTAACTGCTAGCTTGTCAGACTGTCTTAAAATAGAGGCTAACCCGTCCCCCGCCCCAAATTCACGGTCAGGCGAAATTCATAGCTTCCTATAAGAGGTCCTCGCGCATTAACGTGCCACGTGACCTAAACAACTTCGCCGTTTTCGGAAATGAATTCAGGAGGATCGTGAGTGTAAAAGGTGATTTCTGCTTCTTATTCACGCTATATTCATTTCTGTTGTTTCAGACAGAACTTTAATGTGTATATATGAGCATACATATGTAACCGTGGTCAAAGTATTAGGTTAAAGTCTTTAAAGGTCATTTATGGGTCACATTATTTTGACAGCCCACAGATGATTTGCCTTGTCTGCTGAACTGTGGTTATTCTTATGTATATTTCATTGCAGTGGTGTTGGTAGTGTTATTATGTCGGTTTCTCTTAAATAGACAATCAAAACAAAATCGAAATGTTCAATTCCAGTGTAAAACAAAGACTTTGTCATCTCTCTCTCTCTGTCTTTCATTTTTGCTTCTGTCTGTATTCAGCTAGAAAATCTTCTTGTCTGTTGGTTTGAGATTCTTGCTGACCTGGATAACTTTTAAACTATAACCTTAAAGCTTTTAATTCTTTTTTTTTTTTTTAACCAGGCTCTCGAGCCAACATCTAAGTTTGTTTATGACACATCTAGTTGTTAATGTCACAAACTTTAATGTCAGCTGAACTCTATATGACATCAGTTATTTAAATTGGACATTTTTTGAACTATTTAAAAAAAAAAAAAAAACAGAAGAAGAAACTAACCCGTGTTAATGTAATTAAAAGCATCTGCTAAATGAACAGCAGTAGTAAAAATGAATGAAAATCAATGCTGAATCAAATCACCATAGGTTTCTCTTGATTCCTCTTGAATCTTGCACCTGTTCATTTTGATTTCATTCTGTGTTCAGTAGTCTAGAGAAGAGGAAGAGGACGAGGGTGAGGTGGAAGATGGAGGATTTCCCCATCCGGACACTGGAGATGGTGTGTTTGGGTTCAAGTGTGGCTCTCTCTGGTCTGTTTTATTACATCTACAGGAAGAAATGCAAAACTGTGGACAAGCTTAATGTGAGTAACTTTGCAAAAATGACAATTTAGACACTATATATGCATTTATATAAATATAACTTGGGTACATGGAGATTATTAGTGCTTGGAATTTGTTCTTTGGATTTAAAGTGTACACCTGAAGCAATGAAAGAGTAGGAGAAATTTCTAAAAACAAACAAATTTGTTTTTGATGTTAGGAAGCTCCAGTTTTGCCGCTGGATGAAAAGTTAGTAGATCTTTTGAATGCCACGCCAGGGAAATGTCTGCAGTATGTGGTCATCGAGGGTAACATTCACTTTCCATTATAGTGTCTCAGCTGATCTGTAGAACATAACTCAATCTCTCTTTCACTTTCCACTGACTTGTTCCCACTTTCTCTCTCTGTAGGTACAGTGCAGCCCATTGGGGAACCGTTAAGGAGTCAGTTTCAGGAAGGCACTGTTGGTGTCATCCAGAAACTGGTCCTCCGAGAACACAAACTTGTGTGGAACAGTTTAGCACGCACTTGGTAAGTCCTGGTCCCTTACTAATGTAAATATACATTACCGTTCAAAAGGTTGGAGACAGTAAGATTTTATCTTCTTTTAGAAGGAAATGAATACATTTATTCAGCAAGGATGCATTAAATTATTCAAAAGTGACAGTAAAGACATTTGTAATGTTACAAAAGATTTCTGTTTCAAATAAATGCTGCTCTCTTGAACTTTCTATTCATTAAAGAATCCTGAAAAAACGTGTCACTGTTTGTACAAAAATATTAATCAGCATAACTGTTTTCAACATTAATAATAATCATTAAATCAGCATATTAGAATGATTTCTGAAGGATCATGTGACACTGAAGACGAGTAATGAACGCTGAAAATTTAGCGTTGTATCACAGGAATAAATTACGTTTTAAAATACATTAACATAGAAAGCAGTTATTTTAGATTGTGATACTATTTCACAATATTTATATTTTACTGTATTTTGGATAAATAAATGCAGCCTTTGTGAGCATAAGTCACTTTTTAAAAAAAAATATATATATAAAACTCCAAACAGTATTGTATATGTGTCAGTCTAACATGGCATTTCTAAAACACATGATTCTCTTTCACATCTTTCAGGACAGATAGCGAGCGTGTGCTTCACCAGCGTGTGAATGCTGTGCCCTTTAACCTGCTGGGTGTAAACAAGGCGTTTGTGCGTGTGCTCTGTCCCCTGGAGGCCACGGGTCCCAATATGGACATCATCCATGAGAAGTTCCACCAGGCCAGTTATGGATTCACGGACCTGATTGGTCAGTACCTGAGTGGAGAGAAGCCCAAAGGTCAACTGGAAACAGAGGAGATGCTGAAAGTGGGTGCCTCTTTGACCGCAGTGGGCGAGCTCATCCTGGACACGGACCGCCTCCCAAAAATCCGCCCACCCACCAATGGCTCGGAGTACTTCCTGAGCACAGATGACTTTGAAACCCTGCGGCTGGAGCAGGAAGGGCAGGCAGAGGTGTGGAGGGTGCTGGCATGCATTTGCGCATTGGCAGGTGTGGCAGTGCTGATGTGGGCGGGACGCAGGTACTACCGCCAATTGAAGCTGCGATGGGAGCAGGAGAACATGAGGAGGGAGTTTGAACTGATGGGTGCAGGGGAGCGAGGAGAAGAAGAGAACGGCATGGAGGTATCGGAGAACGCGTGCGTGATATGCCTGAGTAACCCACGAGGCTGCGTGCTGCTGGACTGCGGACACGTGTGCTGCTGTTTCCGCTGCTATCAGGCCTTGCCACAACCCATCTGTCCCATCTGCAGACAGAACATCAAACGAGTCGTGCCTTTGTACCAAGCCTGAGAGACTGAAAAGAATCCATTGGTTTCTCTTAAAAAAGGCTTTCAGCACGTTTCAACTACTAAACATGGTTTAATCTCATACACATGACCACTTGTGCTGGATTTACATGATGTACTTGTCGAAACAGCCTTAAGCTTTAAAACAATGTTATACTGTGAACAGGACACCTGCGATAGAAGCAACACAGAGATTACTGATAGACACTTTAGTTTCACCATTTTAGTTTTAACATATTCTTATGGAAGCTTATTTCCACCACAGTATAAAAAAACAATATCAATAAAAAAAATAAGTAATTGTGACTTTTTATCTCACAATTCTGACTCAGAATGTAATCTGTTTTTCTTATAACTTTTTTCCTCGCGGTTGCAAGTTCATATCTAACAATTCAGACTTTTCTTCTCAGAATTGTAAATCTTCTCGCAATCAAATCAACAATATTTTTCTACTCAGATTAGGGCTATCAGGTGAAGAAATTTCTGACTGTACAAGAGGACTGTGTTATTGACATTGCAGCAGTGACAGGGACAGGGACTTGTCTCTGCGCTCGTTTCACACAGGCTGCCAGTCGGTGCAGTTGCATTATTACACCAGGAGGTGGCGGCAAGTGACTGTCTTTTCGAGTGAGTCAACTAATAGCCTACATTTAAAAATGCTCCGTTCATGAATGAAATATGGTGTTGAAATTAATTTAACATTGAGTGCCACTTCAGTGTACCTGCGTAGTGCTGAAAACTGCTGTTTTATTCATCAAGAACAATGCAGTTGAATCAATGCACTGAACAGCACTGACACAGTCATGGGAAATCTTGTAAAACGCTGAATGGATGCTATGAAAAAGATATCGCTTTCATCTTCTGGGTGAACTGTTTCTTTTTTTCACAAATATATATATAACATGACCTGAAGAAGGACAGATGCAGGTAATAGTGCATGCTCCAATGATCTCTCTTTCTGCCTAATTAGTGCAAATCTATGGAACCTATGTAACGGTACAAATCACAATGGTACACACGACGTAAAAAGTATGTAAAAAATATTACTCACTTCACTCTTATGATTATTAACAAATTGAACATTCAATACATGAGGATTAAGTGTAAAACAAGAAGGGCATAGCCTCATGAAAATAAAGTGAACATCGCATTTGTTGCGGTTACTTCCCACCAATCAGCGGCTGGCTGGACAATAGCGCGATATTACAATATTGCGGTTATCAGGACAGCAAATTTATATCTCATAATTGCGAGTTTAAACTCACAACAAGACTTTATAGTCTTTTTAGAACTGCTAGTTTATATCTCAGAATAGCAAGTTATAAACATGCTAGAAAAAAAGTCTGAATTGTGAGATATAGGCCTAAACTCAGAATTGTAAGAAAAAAATGAGAATGAATGAATTGAATGAATTGTGAGATTGAAAGAATCGCATTACCTTTATTTTTTATTCATTGGTAGAATTCATTTTCCATATATTCCTGCTGGTCTGCTAGTTACAAGTGAAAAGTCAAGTTTCTCGGAGCTCTAATATGTCATTACTCAGTTTGGGATAAAATAGCATGAAGTCAGAGCAAAAATGTTTTGATATTTTATTGAATATCCTGATAAACAGATGTCTTTGTGTTTGACTCTGCGTATCTCATATTTGGCACTTATCAAATGGTTCAAAAGATTTTTATTTTATTTTTTTCATTCATTAAAAAGTATGGTTATGTACTGTATTGAATAACTGGTATAAATAAACCTCAAATAGAAAAGAAAAATGTTGTTAGTAAGCTTAGTGCCTTTATTTATGAATAAGATACTGCACTGGGTAGTTTGATTTGTTTGAGTTTTCAAGTCCAAATGTCACGTTTGTCATGTTAAATCTCTGGACTAATTTCTTTGGTCAATAAACACTGTTGTGTGCTAATCTTCTGTTCCAGCATTATTTGGAGTTTTCACGCACAGATTCTAAATTGCTACTATATTATACTACTATATTGCTGATTTATTAGTGCTTGTGTCATTGAAAGTCATAATTCTTTAGAGAAATATGTGTGTGTCTGCCATTAAGGAATCTTTCAAGTGTTTTTATGCAACAGCTGCTGTCATCCTGATACAAGTTAACTTCTGTAAATTACCCACAACAACCTTCCCCATTCCTTCTGACTTTTTTCTCTTAAATATAAGCAAATGAGATGCAGATGCATAAATATTTGAAGAAAAACTTTTTCGCCAAGGTCAAGCTGAACTTCTGTTGATGCTGCATTAACCAGTAATGCTTGTCATTTTACTTTAAACCACTAGAGAGCAAAGGAGGGCCAGACTCTGGAAAAGTGAAGGAAATATATTTGCATGAATCAGTGCATCTCTTGCACTAATGATTTTTTAATTAATTCACTTTAATTTTTTATTTTCATCCACTGCTTCTTGCCCTTCAACTTAAAAACTTAAGTTCAGTTGCTGCCTTAAATTTTAAGTATAATCAAATAGGCTGTACAAGTCATCTCAACTTAAATTATATTAAACTGACTTGTATGACTACTATCTTGTATGAATAAAAAAAAAATACTTTTATATATAACATGGTATGGTATATTGCAGTGTTGTTATTGTTCACTAAAATCTTTTAAAACTTTTTGGTTATTTAAAATAAATGTAGATTAAAAATATAAATAAAAATGCACATAACAAAACTACTTTAACTTAAAATACAATTAAAATGAAAACAAAGTATTAAAATCAAAATTTCAAGGAATGTCTTATATATGTATACCATATGATATCACGGATATTTTATGGAAATATCATGGTATGTGAAGTGTCAATAATGGTGTATATGAAATACCATCCAATAATAATTTATATGCAGTATTGGATGGTATTTTATATACACCATTATTAACACTTCACATACCATGATATTTCCAGGGCACTACAAAGATAGCATATAGTAGTGTTCAAAAAACACTTTAATGCTTCTTTTTTGTAAGTGAAATCTGTCATGATGTGGAAACTACATTAAATAAAATTATTGACATGATAAGAACAACAACAGCACAAACATAAAGACATGTGCTGCTATGTATGTGACAGGAGCAAAAAAGGTCAGAGAGAATTTCACATTAAGTAAAAAAAAACAACATGCTGGCGTTTCCCAAGCCACATACTCCTTATGCATCTCAGCGTGCAGCTGTTTGTAACGTGCCCATGGCCTGTGCCTCATCTGCGTACGCTCTCATCTCAGAGACCATCAACCTGCTCCTGTGCTGCAGGCTTAAACAGGCTGTCAGTATTGTGTTCCTGCTTTAGTGTTTTTTGATTTAATGCTTCAGAGGAAAGAATGTGTGGGTGTGTGTGAATATACAGTGAACTGGCCAACAAATGTTCATAGACACTCATCAGTGGGTGCCAATTACACTGCCATCCTGAACTTCTGCACAGGAGCCAACATCTCACATTTGACCCAGCAGAGCCGAAGTGGCAAAGAAGAAGGTGCTGTTGTTCTCACTTAGCTTTACAGGTGTTTCTTTAACTACAGGCACTGTTATGTTCGAGGGATTTTAAGCTTTTTTTCAAAGAGTCACAAGAGTTTCCTTGGAAACCTTTTTCAACAAATATTTGATGATTTTTATTTTATTTTAAGTCAAACAAAATATAACATTTAATTTCATACATTTCATTTATAGCTATGCTAAATATGCCAAATTATATCTGGTAATTTTTTTATAATATTTTCAAACTTTAGGCATACATTTGCAAATTGCAGCTTAATTGTAAATGATGGACTTTCTTTACTCATCACTCATCTTATTTTAGGCGTGTTAGTTGCAAAATTATTTATTGTGGTGGAAATGACAAATGAAAAATGAATAATTTTTGCTAACCAGATGCTTGCTGACCTTTCAAGTGAAAAGAAGGCACACATATCTCACATATAAACTGCATCTGCACATTTCATCGCCCTCCCCTGAAAACTATGCAATTTCTGTTCTCATTTTTTCATTTTACTCAGGTTTTTGTGATCTTGTGTTTTTTCTAATGCTGGATAGAGAGTGAGTCAGCAATTACAGCACATGAGTCAGCAGAGGCCAGTGTGACCGCAAACACTCTCCCAGAGGACACTTTCACACACGGCAAACTTCTGTGACAGAACACAAGACCTGAGAGAGGGCAACAAGGATGCTAGACTGAAAAACAAAGAGACAGAGCGAGAGAAAGAAAGAAAGAAAGAAAGAAAGAAAGAAAGAAAGAAAGAAAGAAAGAAAGAAAGAAAGAAAGAAAGAAAGAAAGAAAGAAAGTGATAGATTTTTCTTCTCATTAATTTAAGCCTGGTCTGATTATTTCACTAAAATACATTGCTGTAGTGACAAGAAGAAAATTATTAAACTGGAAATTAACTGTTGGCTAAAACAATGGCTCTGATCAAAGAAAAGGTTAAATTTTGTTTCAGTCCCGAACATTTGTCCAACATTCTGGATTTTTTGCAAAACCCATTTTTTTCGCCTGATCAGAGCCAAACCAGTGCAGAAAGATTCTCTGGAAAGTGAATATCAATTGTATTTTCAACTCACGTTCACGAAAGGATGCCAAAACATTCAAATGGAATGGGGCCACTTTTACAAAAAGATTTTTTAAGAGAATGAGAAATTTTCACCAAACTTGGTACACATGGGCTAAATCTGAGGTCACAATAAAAAATCACATAGTTTGTAACAGAGGAAAAAATATGGCTATAACTGTTTGTCACAAACTCAAATGTCTTATATGAATCGCTGAAAAGCTTGAGTTCAGTAAAGCTCCACAGTGAAGCTCTGGTGTTTTCCATAAATCCCTAAAAATGGTTTATTTCAGAGCCCAGACCACTGTGGTTTTCTAATGACCTGTCAGTATGGATTGGCCTACTGTCATTCATTCATTTACTCGAGCAGTCAAGTGGCACAGACTATGAAAATCCTTTTGCTCTGGAGGACAGTGAAGATATGAAAATGAGCTTTGAGAACTGCAGTCTTCTGAGGATTGTTGCCATACCAGCAATCTAATGCTTGAGTTGATTCACATAAAAAAGCCTATGCTCACTGCTCACTAGTTGTAATGCTGCAGGGGATACAGTAGGTTAGAGCTTTATTTTATATGGTTTGCACTCGTATTTAAAGAGTAAAATATGCATACATAATCCAAAAATCATTGAAAGATCAGTTTAGAGCTCTTTTGTGAGCTCTATCCAAGGTGCTGAAGTAGCTATGTCTCTTACTATAGAAAGAGAGAGAGATAATATTCAAGCCAGCCAGGTGCATCATTACCGTAAACCTCTACTTAGCTTCATTCAAACATAATTAATTCAAAAGAAGGATCGGAAAGACAACAGGTGGCTCCACGGTGACGAACAGCTTCCGGCATCTGGAGACCGAGGACAGACGACGCTGAACGTGACGCACGCTTATGACGCCTGTACAGCAGCACTGGCGTGTTACGGTGACATTTCCCCGGTACACCGGTGAGTGAATCACAACAACTGATAGTTACAAAGCCTTTTCCACATTCTTCTTAACCTCCACTTAGCGGGAACCGGAAGACAATGGTCATTACAATTTCCAACATAACAAAATTAAGTTAATTCAAGTTACACTTTGCAGCCATGGTGCGCAAAACGAAGACAAAACTATGTTAGGTATAAACTGCTTTGGGTGGGTTATTTATTAATGTGACCAACTAGTAGACAATTAACACGTTGAAAATCATACTTTTAAACATTTATGGAATAAAATGTAGATATGCTACTTATTAACTTATTTGTCTCACCAAAGCTAAATGTCCGTTCACTCCGAGACTGATAATAGCGTCCTAACCAGCGGACAATAACGCTGTGTTTATTACAAGCTTTATCATAGCTGTGGTGTGGACTTCCCTGTTCTCTTAGAATTAGAATGACTATTAAAACTTTATAGTTATAGTTATCGTCTTTCGTGTGAACGGTCCTTAATTTCACAGTAGTTTATATGCTAAATGGACACTCAAACAATAGGCTATTTTCACACTTTTTGCATCTGCTGAAAAAATACCCTTTGTATTTATTTTGTGATGTTCTTCACTGACATGGTTGTTATACGGTTGCAAAGCCTTTATCTGGGGCAAAATTATTTATTATGGTGGAAATTAAATCTTTAAATCATTTTCACAAAATTAGCCTTATATTGAAATTATTAATGTTTGATTAAATTTTTGTTTTAATATGAATAAAAAATAGCTACAAAAATAAATAAGAAACATTCACTAGCTTTAATGTGACCTTTAACAAAAAATATATACATATATTTTAGAGAGAAAAAACTTTTTTAATAAATAATTATATTTTGAAAAACTTAAAGGCGAGTAGGCTAAATGAAAGAATTTGAATTTTGAGTGAATTAGCCTATCAATTTAAATGCATGTTAAACGCAGGATGTTAGGGCAGATAAATATACTATATATTATATATATATATATATATATATATATATATATATATATATATATATATATATATATATATATATATCCAAAATATTATATATCAATAAAAATCAACCTCCAGGACCAAAAAAAAAAAAAAAAAAAAAAGGCCAAAGTTCAGCAAATGACAGAATTTACATTTTAAGTGAATCTAAATGCATGTTAAAAGACTATAGACGTTATGGCAGATAAAAATAAAATCTACAAAATATTATATTTAAATAAAAATTAACCTCAGGACAAAAAAAGTGCCCAAATCTGAACAAATATCCACATAGCTATGCAGCAAATGTAACGGCACAATGCAGGTTGCAGTACAGAGTTGTTGAGATTCAGGTGAGCTCCATAAACCAGGTAGTTATATTTTGCTATCTTTTATCTTTCTCTTTTAGCTTCCAAACCACAGGCTTTCCAAAGACCCCTGCGCACACCGTGCATCACATATAATATATGTACTATATGTAATACATATATACTGCAGAGCGCCGGTCAGTGTTTCTTCTCGCCGTTTTCAGCTTTCGCCTGATGGGGCCACCCTTGCACCTCTTGGAGTCCCCATCTTTTTTTTTTCTCTCTAGCTCTCTCTCTCTCCTAAACGCACACGCCCGGATGGATGACTTCACTGTTCCGCCCGGGTTTCCTTTATGATCGCGGGTTCTCCCGTATCTTACAGCAGACTAACCCGACCGCTGATGTAGTCGTACACTCAGCCGCGCACTCTCTCTCTCGCTCGCGCTCGCTCTCTCATTCTGCACCGAGCACTCCAATCCATTTGGAAGTTGGCGGTGCGAGGGGTCTGACATTTACGCGCGGGGATATCTACGCAAAAACAACAACAACAAAAAACATAAGTGCACTTGTTTTGCGGGGATAGTTGCCACATCCACCGTAGCTGCCTATTTATATCAGTTCATTAGCGCCTTCTGAGTCGCGAGCCCGTCCTTCAACAGTCATGTCCGAGGTTCTGCCGTACGGAGAGGGGAAAATGAGCGGATACGGAGCGGACAACGATGTCAGTCAGATGTCCTTCAGCTGCGGGCTGCAGGACACCAACTCGTTCTTCGGAGCGTCGCAGGCGAAAAGACCTCCAAAACTTGGACAGATCGGCAGAGCTAAGAGAGGTGAGAATGTTTTCCTGATTCAAGATAACTTACTGAAGTTAAAGGAATAGAGACTATAGTTTTCACTCACCTTTTCTTCTGTGCACCACACAAGGAGATTTATGGAGAATGACAGCCTCGGTCACCGTTCACTTTCATTGCACGAAAAAATAAAAATAAAAAAGCAATAAAAGTGATGGTGACCGAGCCTGTCAGTTCATAACATTTCATAAAAGAAAGCCATATGGTTTTGGAAATAGGCCTACGTAAAGACGAGTAAAAGTCGGAATTTTAATTTTCAAGTGATTTATCCATTTAAATGCAATTTTAACGATTGGAGAATATTTTGACCTTATGACAGTTTGACATTTGTAAAAATTTCCTCGGTCACCGGTCTTCCTCAATATGTCAATAATAGGCTATTTCATCCAACCCGACTGAGGAATGGCCTTGATGGTGATATTGTTACGCATTTAATGTGCATTTTGATCATTTGAATGCGTTTGTGGTGTGTTGCGTATTGTTGCGCAGTTTCAAAGCGCACAGACCACACATGGTAGATTGCCGAAGTCTTGACCTCAGCTGTCTTGTCTTCTTCTTTCCAGTGGTCATCGAGGACGACCGAATAGATGAGGTGCTAAAAGGCATGACCGACAAATCATCACCGGGCGTGTAAACCCGCGCGATGCCTGGCAGACATTTCAATTTTTATCACCGATTCGAAGCACTTGTCGGTTGTGCATGTGAAGAAGATTGCAAAGAGATGGAGAGACGGTGGCACGACGCTCGAACCACGAGGAGACTAAACTAAAAAGGGGAAAAGGAGAATTAAAGAAGGGAGAGACGGAATTTCCTTTGGGGTTTGCTGGCAATTCTCCAATATAAACGACAACCCGAATGGAAGCTTTGAGGAAGATGTCGGAGATGTTGAGGCTGTGGCTCTGTGAATAAGGATGGATTGATTTGCCATTATTATTCCACGACCATCATCTTCCAAATGCGCAGTAAACAAAACAAAGTTCAACCGAAGACTGAACCGCATCTTACGCTGTTACTATAGATGTACAGTATCTTAGCTCGAAGACCTACCCCTTAACACACAAACACACACACGCACACATGGATCTGCCTTGAGCGTCGACTTCAATCCGACTGCTGCTTTTAGAGACATTTTAGATTTAACACACACAAAGACATTAAGCTCCCATAATGATAAATGAACTATATATACGGATGGTGCAATGTGAATATTTTCTCTCGCTATTTTGCGTCATATTTTTTTTCAGAGATTATCATACACATGCCCACAGGTGTTGAAGCGTGTAGTCTTTAAAGCGTCGTTTGGTGATCTATTGTTTTGCTCTTCACTGCAGCTGATTTGCGCACCTGCGCCACGGATTCACATCATCAGTACAAGCACAGAGGAACATTGTGCATTACCAACTCTTGTAATTAACCCAACATGAATGCATCTCGATTTCTTCCAAGCCTAAGTTTTTGATTTTTTTTTTTCATCAGCTCCTCACATTTCTTTTGTCGTGTCCATCTCTTTGCATGAACTTTCACTCTGGTGCCAACAGAGGTGCCACCATGAATCTTACCCTGGCACGCTTCTTTTTAAAAAAAGTCATATTTGTATTTTTATATCTAAATATTTGTTATTTAAAATGATATTCTAGTATGTCGTCTTAAAGATTCATCAACAATGATGTTTATATTTCAGAGAAAAATCTTTAGATGGGGACAACAGTTTAATTCAGTTGGGTTGGAATGTTTTTTTTTTTAAAAAAACCTTGATGAATGAATGCTTCTCTGGTTTTTTGAACACACACATCCATGTTCAACTACTGTTATGGAAATCGTAAACTGTGACTTGAGCATTGTTAATGAATTTGTTAGAAAAATGGCGATATTAGAAATGTACTGCACTTTTTACGAATATCTTAAGATAACTTGTTATTTGACAGGTTTTTGGACATTACGTTTCTTCTGTTGATTTTGTTTGAATTTTTTTGCTTTGTTTTGTACCATTATTCTAAAGAAACTGACTATGGTTTGTTGTGCATGAAACCTTAATACTTTTCAATAACGGAACATCGTTTTATTAAGCAAAAAAGCAACAAAAATGTCATGACATTCTAAGAATGAATCATTGCATATTATAATACCATTTTCACTGTATTTGGTGAACTAATAAATGGTGGAAGAACATATAGATGTGCATTTCTGTTGTCATTTGACTGCATAACAAAGAAGTCAACAAGTCTGATGCAAATATTGATTTTGAGGTCATCACAACACACCCACAGCCTGCTGGTGAACCCATCTGCATTTAGAGACAGGCCTACTAATAAACAAGGCAAAAATACTATCCATCAAATGATGAAACAAGTATGGTCACATTTAAAAATATCCCCAGCGGTTTAAAATGCTAGATCAAGCTGTTTTTGTCTAATGAAATATTAATGTTTCCATATAATTCATGTCAGAATGGTTGCATCTTATCACACTAAGCTCACAATCATGACAGGGAGATTTGAGCTGTGCTTCTACATTTACTTGAAGATCTTCTGCACATCAATATAAAATAGAGATTGGAAGATGAAATTTAGGTCTTGAAATAATTTGACTGTTTTCTTGAAAGGGATAGTACATCCCAAAATTAAAAGTCAATTCATCTTTATTTCTGTAGTCCTTTTACAATTAGGATTGTTAAAGCAGATCCACAAAGACAAGCAGGAAAATAGCAGAATCGATTATGGAAACTTGACTATGGAGATTCAGACTGTGCCATAAAGCAGCTCTTAAAGACAACAGTTTCATGATTTAGCTCAAGAGAATTCAAGATCAAGTTCATCAATTTGAGTTCAATTCCACTATAAGCAGTTCTACAAAAGTCAGCAGTATCATTATTCATTTCGACTCAGTTCAGTATTGAATCAATTCAGCTCAACAATAGGGTCAATATTGTAAGATGTGACTCAGAAAATTCAGCCACCATTGAATCACCTTCATGTTGTGCCAAACCTGTATGACTTTCTTCTGTGAAACACAATAAAAGTGTTTTTTGTTTGGTTCATACAATGAAAGTTATTTGGGTCCAATTTTGTTTGGACCCCAGCAATCTTCAAAATATCTTCTTTTTATGTTCTGCATAAGAAAGAAGGTCATACCTTTAATCTATGATGATGTGGCACCTTAAAAACATGACCAGGAGAAAAATAACAGTGATAGTGGTATTTTTATTTTTGGCAAGGCTGGTCATTTAAGCTGATTGATGCTTCCACACAGCTTGGACAGAGCAACACAGGCTAATTCCTGTTTACACCAATGCTGTAAAAGACAAAAAAAAAGTGGATTTTTTGTACACAAAATGAAAGTCAAAACAGCTTTGTGTCCAAAGTTGTTTGGAACCGCAACATTCTTCAAAATATCTTGTTTCTTTTCATGTTTTGCAAAAGAAAGTAGGTAACACAGGTTTGGAATGACATGAGGGTGAGTAAATGATGGCAGACTGTTCAGACCACATAAAAAAAAAATCACAATGTTAGTGGTCATTTCAGACTGTTTTCTGTGGCAAAGTTGTTCATTTATGTTGAATATTGCTTTCACACAGCTTGTATGATGTCACATCCTGTTTCCTGTTTACAGTGAACACTGAACCATCTGATGCAGTTAGATTTCACAACAATATTGACCCTCATATCATTTCAAACCTGTATCAGTTTCTTTCTTATGTGCCACACAAAAGAAGATAGTTTATATATTTATTTTTGATTTATTTATTTATTTTTTGATCATGAAGAAAGTCAGTTGGGTCCAATGTAGTTTGAACTCCAACATTCTTCCAAATATATTCTTCTCTTCAGGTTTGGACTGAAATGATGGTGAGTAAACGAGAGCAGAAGGTTAATTTTGAAGTGAACTTTCCCTTTAATAGAAGATGTGACACCTTAAAATCATGCTGGCCAGACCAAGTAAAAACACACTCAGAATGTTAGTTGTGATTTCAGATTCTTTTTCGAATAAAGGTTGTTCATTTAATCTGAATATTGTTTCTACACAGCTTGGATAAAGCCATATGCTGCTTTCTGTTTACACCGAACATTTTACAGCAATATTGATGTTTTTCTTCACACACAGTCAGACACACACCTCCGATACAATGTGTGCATTTCAACCGAAAGAGAATCAATGGCTTTTATCCGTGATCTGTGCCGTCATGTGCCCATGAGTGGCCTTTGGGTCAGCTGTCCGATGTGTGCAATGAGGCTCAGGATCCATCTGGAAATCTCCAATCCTGATAACGTCCATAACTCCAGTTGACCCAAGCTCAAGTTTGGCCACTAAAATTCCCAAATGATTTTCAGATGATCAATCGCAGTTTAACCTCAGCGTTTACCACAGACTCCCATCATCTGTGCATGTTTATTCTCAAGGCTCAACGAGGTCCTCACACAGCAGAAAGTCCATCAGACAGTCACTCAAGCGCAGTCAAGGACACTCAGCTTCACCATCTCAGTCTATTAATACACCTTCATGGCTGTTGCAGTGTTCCTGTATGGCCCCAATGCCCAGGGGAATCCTTACCGCTTCACACAGGCTGCTCAGAGCTGGAGATTACTGATACACTATCTGAACAGACAGGCGGCCCGCGGCAGCTCTGGAGTGACTGAGCGACACTGTGGCCTGACCCAATATGGAAAGCCCAGCTCTCAGCAAACAATGACAGCGTGATAAAGGAAGAAAGAGGGAGAGATGACATTCTAAGATTCTAAAATAATGAGCTCTCTGCCGGAAAAAATGAAAAGCGAAAAAGTGACAAAGACACTTTATTTAAATGCATTGTCCTTCATTCATCCCAGCTTGTGGCTCTTGGTTGGTGTTACTGATCTCCCTCATTAGAGATAATATATATATATATATATATATATATATAATTATAATAATTTTTTTCCAAAAAGTTTTTAAATGTGTGTAAAATTATATATATATATATATATATATATATTTTTTTTTTTTTTTTTTTTTTTTTTTTTTGCAGTAGTCATTTAAAGCCACTGTGAGTCAAAGCATAAGTGTTTGAACTGGCTCGTACAAAATATGCACAGATTCATATTCAGCCACACAGAAATTGATTTCACTGTCATACAGCAAAACCAAATACTCATACTTTGGACATTTTCTACTTTTAAAAGGCATTGTAGAGAGACAACTGGAATTGATGAGCAAAAGATGATCGAATGGCATCTGGAAATGTTGCAAACCAGATTCTGGATATACATCCTGGTTGGTTGTAGTACAACATTCGTGTCAACCAATCATGTTTTAGTATTGGGTTTAGGGATTGGTTTGGGACTTCACATTCTTATGATCATCCTAAAATTTCACTTTGAGTTTAGGACTAGCTCATGGAATAGGCATAAGAATGATATTTCAGAATCTGCAGCTCATAAAATAACTTTATATGTTGTGCCACTATGCAATTAAAGAGAAACCTGTGAACATACCAGGAATTACCTGAAATCCCCACTATCTTGAATATACAGCAATTGAATTTAAATTGAATTGGCCACATCACAGGAAGCTGAATTGGAAATGACAGAAAGAGAAATGTATTGGATTAAAATTACAACACAGATAATGCATTGCTGGAGTTTTAGGTTGGCATTCACAACACAAGCAAACTACAGATTCATCCAAAACCAATCCATACATCCAAAATCAATTCATCCATCCATTCAAAACCAGACCCAGAACAACATGTGCAAACCAAAAACACATTAAAAGTAAACAAGTTGACTTAAACAAAAAAATAAAAAATAAAAAAAAATAAAAAAACTACCAATATTCAGTTACAGACTAATATATCATATTTACCATATTTAAAAATGGCACTATTTGAAAATATTTATAATATGCATCATCAGAGACTTTTATCCATGCTGTAGTTCACCCTTATGTCAGTGCCAAAATTAATTTTGAGAAAATAATGTAAAGTATAATAAAGTTGTAAATATTACATACTGCAAATTTGTAAACATTCATGTTGTGTTATCATTAAAGAGGTCCTATAATGGTCTTTTACAAGGTCTTGATTTTGTTTTGGGGATGTACTAGAACAGGCTCTCATACTAGATTGTTCGAAAAACACATTATTTTTCACATATTTTACATTACAACACCTCTCTGCTCAGTCTGGCATGAACGGCTGGAATAGTTCCTGTATCAAATGAAGGCCAGCCTTTTGAAATACGAAATGCGCTGTGATTGGTTAGCTGGGACAGTCTGTGTTGTGATTGGCAGGACTCTGCGCCTGCCCGGGAAATGTCATGCCGCTTACCATAGCCGCCTGCTAAGAGCTTCATTGTAAATATTGGTCTAAAGTTGAAAAAGTGAAAACGCATAATAGCACCCCTTTAAATCATACATATATATCAGCATTATATTGCTTACACAGCTCTCTAGAGATCGGCTTGGGCTACTTAAAAAAAAACACCTTGGTTTAAACCTACATTACAATTCAATTTAGATTTTTTTCAGCTCATAACATAACCCTGCACATAATGGAGAGATACTTCACAGAGGAAAAATAGAGTTAGGTAAACAGTTTTTATTAAAAGAATGAAATCAATCAGTAAGGTTTTGAAGTGCTGCCCTCTACATCAAAAATGTCCCTGCTATGAGCACTCATGACCAAACACACACACACACACACACACACACACACACACACCTCTGTCCGTAATGTAGCTTAGTGCAATGTTAACCCTAGTGTTGTCAGTGGAGCTGGCTGGCTGTGAGCAGGGGTTTGTGTGTCTGCCATCAATACCACGGCCTATGTTGTTGTTGTTGTTGCTGCTGCTGCTGGTTGATGATGTAATGGTGTGTCCTGACCCCTCCCCCTGCTGAACAACAGCAAGCATTTGTCCCTACAGAAACATGAGCTTTGATGAACAGGCAGATCTCAGTCTTTGATAAATGATATTGAAGGGTCAAATGATCATTTCTGATTCTTTTCTTGTGTGCACAGTGACTAATGAAAACAATCTGTTTGTACACTAGAGGCAGGGATGCACCACAGGGGTCAATATTTGGCAGGTTAACCTGGTCTGGCTAGCCTCGCTGGTAGATGTCGTAACTACACCATCTGTACCCAAAAAGCTAATTTCTCCACTCACAACCATTCAAAATGAGCTCTGAGCAAAATTCAACATTAAAGAACAGGTTCCCTTTGAATTTAATTCCCTTTCAGTTAATTTAACCTATCTATCTATCTATCTATCTATCTATCTATCTATCTATCTATCTATCTATCTATCTATCTATCTATCTATCTATCTATCTATCTATCTGTCTATCTATCTCACATCAATCTAATCTATCTATCTATCCATCCATGCATCCACCTGTTACTTTCAAACAAGGTATAATTGTTGTCAATATAACAACAACTGTCCATGACATGCAGAATTAAATTTGCTGAGTACCATACAAGGACTGTTCCAGTTCTTCTTCAAGACAAGACACCAGCTCAGAAAATATCTCACAAGTTCACTTCAGAAATTACTCAGTCAATTACTCAAAAGTGCATTATTGAATATCATGGTTTTAAAGGTCAGTATAAAGTATAGCTTGCATGTGGGTTTGCACTGCGAGGGGGTAAACGACACATAACCGGCCATTAGACTAATCAAGGTCTCCTGTTCTCTGCAGCAGCTTTATGGTGTTTAGGCAGCACTGGGTTCCTGAAGAACTGTTACACAGCATGTCGTGAGGATACGATCACAGAATAAATCTACACCTGATATGTGTGGCTCACCTGACACCAGCGTCCATCTGATGCCATCCCTGCCCCGACGTCATTGCTTAGTGCTTCAGTGAAGGGGAAAGACCTGTGATACATCATCAGCTTTCACAGATAACATATTCAATCTGGACACATTCAACTCTGATCTAAACATTCATGAAACTACTGATATATGAATCACTACTAATGTACATTGGTACACTTTTGCATTCTAAAAAGAACTCATAACACCTTGGCAACCATCCACAACATAGTGTGGGTTTAAATGGGTTTTGGTCTCTCCTGGTCCAAGAATAACTTTCCTCTATTTACTATAAAAATCCCAGTGTAACATTTCAATCAATGTTCACACTGGCACACAGGAAGCTGATCAGAAATTCAGGCACCTTCCTCAAGTCTTAAAAATAGACGGTAATTACATTCCAGAGCTAAATTAAAAATAAATGATTTCTGGTTTATTAATGGCCTCCTCCGATTCACTGCAGCCATTCCTCATCCAAAAGAGTGCAGACACGTCTGTCATATTCTGGCACACAGCAGGGCTGTTTGTTTTCTGTCTGTCTGTTTATTTGTTTGAGAAGCATTTGTGACAGATTTGTCTCTGCACAAGTGTGCAGGTGTCAAGCACTCAACCTTGTCATACCAATCAAGACAACTGCACAGAGAAATAGGCCAGAGAGAGAGTGAAAGAGAGAGAGAAACTGCAGAACAGAGTACAAATTCACATCAAGAATCCTAAAAAAGCATAGTAAAATGTATTTTTTTTTTTTTAAATATAAAAGATACTAAAAGTCCAAGTATTGAACCAACTTTAAACCAGTATAGAGTGGCATAAAAGTCAAACATGCCATTTGAAAATATTACAGGATCTCAGAGGGGAAATTGCTGTGTTTTGTCTAATTTCAGAGGAATACTGTACTCAACATCACCAACCTCATGTTGTTCCAAACCTCTATGACTTACTTTCTTCCCTGGAACACATAAGTAGTGAATGGAAAAGTGAAAAGAGACGGGCCATGTCTAGCTCCAAAAACAACCAAAAATTTTTTTGTTCCACGAAAGAAATTAAATCAAATGAATTTGGAACAACCTGAGGGAGAGGAAATGATAATAATAATAATAATAATAATAATAATAATAATAATATTAATAACATAAAAAAAATTGAAGTGTAATTTTTGGGTGAAGTGTTCCTTTAAAGGATTGGAGCATAAGAAAAAACAAAACAATAAAAATGTCTGTACAACTTCTGTCAGCAGTCTTTTGATTGACAGATGCTGCACATGTCCCTATAATCCAATGTTATTCAGGAAGTCCTCAGAATCCACTTCCTGAAAGTTTACATCGGTGGGTGGAGCCTCAGCTTCCTTGAGCAGTCTCCTCTCCAATGCAGCGTCCTCTGGGCTAAGCTCCTCCCCTTTGGTGAGAACATACATGAAGTAGTGAAAGCTGCTGCCATAGTGATAGTGCTTGATAGACCAGTTGTACTCTGCTCGAGCGTAGAGTCTCTTACGAAAATGTGGCTGCGCAAATGTGACAGAGATGAAACGGCCACCAGGTTTCAAAACACGACTGACCTGTGGGGCAAAACAAAACATCTGATTATTATTATCATGATTATTATTATGAGTGCTACCTGCATTATCATCAGCATCATCTGATCATATCTAGAAGAATTAGTTCCAAATAAATATCAACATTTTCTATACTGTCCTTTTTGATCAATTTAATGCATCCTTGATAAATAAAATATTCATTTCTTAAAAGAAAAAAATCTTGCTGACCCCGAACTTTTGAACAATAGTTTATGTACAGTATACTTTATGTCCCCATGAGCATGTTTGAGTGTTTGTGTATGTAAGTGCGTGTGCATGAGTGTGAGTGCATCACATGTCCCAGCCACCCATTCTTCATCTGCCTGAAGAAATGAATAATTCACTCCTCAAGGTGTCAACATGACATCCGCCGAGAGTGTGAGAGAAGAGAGAACAGAAAGAGAAACTTCCACTGAGAACTTCAACAGAATGAGAAAGTCACACTTTCTTTCTCTCAGTTTGAAATAAACTATGTTTAATGTTATTCAGTTACCTGATCACAACTTAATCCTAGATTAATGTGCTCAAACTATTAGTTATGGTTCTTCCAAAAATTACAAAAAAGTATCATTAAAGCAGTCCATATGACCAAAACGTGGGTAAAGATTCACTTTAAATCTTCCTGCTGTGTCTTACTCAATTCAAATATGGCACATCAAGATCTGTTGCATCAGGTATGACGTCAACCAATCACATTTGGCTTCAAACCTTGCATAACACGTCACATATGAATTGAAAGCAAGCAAAGAGATTTGAAAACTATGGTAAAGAATCTTCTACAAATTAAAGCTCCAGTTTCTGTCTAGCACAAAATTATCCTATGAAAATAGTAGGACAATGTCACAGGTTCTGACCTCACAGGCAGCATTACTGTTGTCATTATAATAATTATCTCGCTCCACTTACTGTATAGGATAATGTCAGCATCACACACTTCCCACAATATGGGCCTTACAACAATTACACCTTACCTTCAGATCAAAACACTCTGTTTAATGGTGAACTGCTCACTAAATCATGTTTCCATCCAAAGCCATCATCACAGACACTCAAAAGCAGGCCATTTAAACCAATGACTATAAACGTCTTTGTCTACAGTGATCACTGAATTATTATTTACACACTGCTGTAAATGATCTGTTTTTTTTACTTCATATTCGTTTTATAGCCATCTGAAACAAGGGCCAAGAATACTGTGGTATACCTTGTAATTAATACCTTGATTTAAAATGAATACTGTTATTAATATTAGTTTTATAATCGAAGTTGCTTCTACAAACACCTGATGACAGCCATATAACACAACCTCTAAAACGTTTGAGGTCTGTCAGAATTTATTTTTTTGTATTGAAAAAAGGTCTCTTATGCCCACCAAGGCTGCATTTATTTTAAAATAACGTAAAAACACTTATACTGCAAAATATTATTACAATTTGCAATTTTAATATATTTTAAAATGGAATTCAAGCTGAATTTTCAGCATCATTACTCTTCAGTGTCACACGATCCTTCAGAAACCACTAATATGCTGATTTTGTACTATAACAAATGTTGAAAACTGTCTAATATTTGTTGTGCTGTCTAATATTTTTGTGGAAACCATGATACATTTTTCAAGATTTTTAGATGAATTCTTAGACAACAGATTCTTAGATGAACGTTCAAAAGATCATTTATTCTAAATAAAATTATTTTGTAACTTTATGACTTCATAGTCACTTTCGGTCAATTTAATGCATCCTTGCTAAATAAAAGTATTCATTAAAAAAAAAAAAAAAAAAAAAAAAAAAAAATCCTCCCAACCCCAAATTTTTGAACACTAGTGTAATATTACATTTGTCTTATAAAAAAAAAAAAAAAAAAAAAAAAAAAAAAACTGCATACAAACATGTTTCGATGCTAGTCATAATCTCCTTTTCTACAGCACAAGGGATAGTGGGAAATATTTAATCTTAAAAATCATGCACAAATCCATAATGAAACATTAAACATACCTGTATGATTTAGGCTGGACTAATCCTAGTCTTGCATACTAAATAGTGCAGATTATTTAGTGTGGATAGTATATGTATTAGGCTGAACCCCTTCTCTTGGTGCACTTTTTCAGGTGTTTTGTTTTGTCTTTAATTGGAAGAAGAACTGCTGACGGCTGAGGAAACTTGCAAAAAAAATAAAAATTGGCTGCAAATTGGCAGGGGATTTGTGTGTGTATATGTGCTTGTGATAAAGAGTTTGTTGGGTAAGGTTTTTTATTTTGAAAGACAAAAATATTTTATATGTGAGAAAGTCAGGTTGCCATGTTAAATGAAATAATCTTAAATTGTGTCACAAAGCATGGCTTTCTGCTTGCTAGTGAATTGTATATGTTGCATTATATCTGCTAAAAGAGAATTAGCCTATAACTTGTCATTACATACTATGGATATTGTTGGCTCTTTTTTTAAGAAGTGCATAAAAGCATCTGCTAAAAAAAACCCATTTACCTATAAAGCAACAAAACCACTTTTGATTCCATGGTTTTTTTAATATCCAAGATAGCCTACAGGCAGATACTGTCTATTATAAAGCATCATATTAAAATTTTTTCAACCTAACTTAATGTTTCACACACAGAAAATAATAATAAAAAAAACCCCACTAAATTTAAATCAGTGCTACTTAATTTGATCTAACCGTGCGCAGAGCCGGGCATGTGAGGTTGCATAAACGTGTAATTTTATGACCTAGAATATTCCTCCTGCTTGTTAGCAGCCAGAAAGTACTTTAACAAACTCCCAGCATCCTCCAGGGGCATTAGTAACAGCATGCTCTCGCCTTCATATCGTTGTCTGCTCTTTCTCTTCTCCGCCGTGAATGTCTCCTTCAAGGACCCTGAGCTCAAAGCCACCATCTGTCCAGCAGCGAAGGGCATGTGTGTGTGTATGTGTATGCAGGCAACCAACACAGAATTGTGGACAGACTATAATGATGACACTCTGTAGCTGCAGCATTTCTAGTGTGCTAACAGCTGTCATACCAGCACTCAGCCCTCAGGGAATCAAGATCCTTTACGGCACCTGAGAGCTGCCAAATTCTATAGCAGACGCAATTATCAAACTAACAGTCTGTGAAAGCGCACAGGTGATGAGGTCATTTATTCATCCTTCCCCATTAAAGGTGAAGTGTGTTAATTATGGAATGTTAAAATGCTTCCTCCTATCCAATATGCATCTCGTCAAAGGAACTACTGACGAAAATGCTCCAATCAACAATAACAAAGACGAGTGATTCACAACAATGTGCGTCAAGGTGATCATTAAAAAGTTTCATTAAAACACTGACGAAAACAGGAAGAGGAAACAAATAACAGCAATATCCAAGTCTGGGCTCAGTAAGATTTTCTTTTTAAAGGGGTTCTATTATGCTCTTTTACAAAACACATTATTTTTCACATATTTTACATTATTACAACACTTCTTTCCCCAGTCTGGCATGAACGGCTCGAATAGTTCCTGTATCAAATGAATTATATTTTAAAGTAATAGAAAATAGCTATGTTTAAATTGTTATATTTCACAATATTACTGTTTTTACTGTAATTTACTTTTGATCAAATAAAAGCAGCCCTAATAAGTGTAAGAGATTTCTTTTAAAAATATCTTACTAACCTCAAACTTTTTTTTAAAAAGAAGAAAAATCCAGAAATAACATGATTGTTTCAAATAATCCATCAGCAGTCAATAAAATTAGTGACTGCACTTGTCAGACTGTACCTAAAAGCAACAAAACACCACTTTTGATTCCATGGGGTCTTTAATATAATATCCAAGATAGCCAACAGGCAGATATTGTCGTTTATAAAGGGTCATCTTATACTTTTTTCAACCTAACTTAATGTTTCACACACAGAAAATAATAAAAATAATTAAAAAAAAAAACATTAAATTTAAATCAGCCCTACTTAATTTGAGTAAATTAAGTAGTAGTAGTAATTAGAAGTAACAATGCAGCGACCACAACTTTAGTCATTTGTAGGTTAATTCCACCACAAAAGTTGCTCAAGAATCCAGACTAACCCAACACAGCAACACTAGCTTAACCGATGGTGCGAGTTTGGGGCCAGACTTGAGTCATTGATTATGAGTCATTCATTATGGCTAACACCTCGAGTAAAGGCCAGATCACAATGTGTCTTTATGCAAAGAAGGTGCTACTGTCTTTTGCCACAGCCATTGTTAATTAGGAGACTCAAAAACATTTCTCACCTTACTACCACTTTTTTTTTTTATATATATGGTTGTACAGAACTGGCTTAAATGAATCATACTAGCCATCTGGAATGTAGATTAAAAAGCAACCAACAGCAACTTGTATGTATGTTCAAAATGGCATAATACCATACTTGTTCTATCTTTAAAGTATGTGGTGTGTACAGTGCTCATAGTATGCACATTGTATGCATATTTGGTTATGGAAATATTTTTTTCAATTCATTTTTCCCATTGGGATTTAAAAAAAATAAGTCTTTGTTAAAGCATTATAAAACCAAACAACTGTCTATGAGGTGAATCACAACATTACAAATTTTCATTTGAAGTAAAAAACTATTAAATTATTATTATTATAATTTTTATTTTTTTGACAATTGCATGGGAGACAGTGTTCCCTGCCTAGCTTTTTTTGGCGTGATTTACTTGCCGCAAATCACTCATCATCAATAATGTAGTTTTACAATAATTCTGCTGTTAAACATGAATATTAATGCAAAACAACTACATTTATTTCTAAGTAGACAATTATAGTAGATGCAAATTGAAAGTACAGGTGCATCTAAAAAAATCTGAATATCATGGAAAAGCTTTAATTTAATTCAAAAAAGCAAACTTTCTTTTATTCTAGATTCTAGTCGTAACAATCACAATTTTTTTTTTTTTTTAAATCTTGAAATATTTCAGTTTGTGTGCAACAAATCTAGAATAAGAAATTTGCTTTTTTTTTTAAATTACAAAAAATAAAGAACTTTTCCTTGATATTCAAATTTTTTGAGATGTACCTGTATGTGACAAAGTAGCATAATGCTATTCAAAAGATTTTGATCTGCATACTGAATCACATACAATTCTAAGTACAGTATTTACTGCAATATGTGCACTCTAATGTTGTGAACTCCTCTCGGGTTTTGTCCTAATTTGTTGGTGCAGGCCGTGGGTCCCAGCATCAGAGCAGTTTGCTAGACTTTCTCCTGCTCTGATAAAACTGCACTCAGCATGTCTGATTTGGCTGCAGGCTGGAAGCCTGTGACCTGGATGTTGAAATGAGGGGTTTGGACGCTTTTGCGTTGCAATGCCTAATTGCAGAATTTACACTACTCATGCCCATGAGAGATAAACATGACACTCTTTTACGGTTATTTGCTGTTGCTTTGATTTAATACATGTAGAATTAACTGTGTGATTTACCATATTTAGGGCATATTTCCTTAATCAATTAATCTATGTATTTATCAGTCTGTCTGTCTATCATCTGTGTGTCTGCCTGGCCATCTTAGTCTCTATCACTATCACTCACGTGTAAGATAACTAACACTTAGGTAGATGGCATGTACTCTACATCAGTTCTCGACAGCAATGCCAGTCCCTGCTGTTGTATAGTCTGAGTTTATGAACACTGATTAGCTTTGCTGCAGTGGAGCTGCTTTCTGCGTGTCTCTTGTGAAGTAAACCATCATTTAGACTGAACTCAAATGGTCAACTTCCGCAGCCTGTGTTCATGTACTACAAACTGGTTAGTAAGCTCATCATGAGAGAAGATCAAACTCCCAGAGATTTCAGAGAAGCTGTCTGGCATTGAGGCTGGAATTGAGCTCTGATTAGGTGTTTCTAACGCCGCCATACTTTAGGGACAAAATTGCTCAGGTTACAGTAGCTAAACTTGCCAAAATTTTATAGACATCCTCAAAATGAGATATGTTTTATAAAGAACATTCGGAATGGAATACTAGAGTACTGCTTACTACTGAGTAGTATATACTATTTTGTAACAATAATGTGAAACTGTATGTACAAAGAACAAACATTTCAACATTACATTTTATGTTGTTGTTGCATGACCTCACAATTATCCTCTAAGAAATAAATATGATTATTTAGCATTTTTTTAAACAATTTTGTCTAAAAATCCCAACTTCTTAATAAGCCAAGAAAGAGCCCATAATACTGCTAGTTCATTTGTCACACTGGAAATAAAAAGTTAAGTTAAGTGCATTGATTATGCGAGACAGTATTTTCTGTAGAAATTAAATACACATGTGCCGCATGCTTCAGAGTGAATGTTGTTTTACATTTTACAGCTGATGATCCGGTGCGTTCAGTGTCTCAGAGCAGCTCGGTTCGCAGTAAATGCTGCTCCACACAAACTCATCTCTGCATCTGCTCTGAGTTTGTGTCACTTACAATGTACATTTGGGTTGCAACATACACCAAAAGCATCTTGTCGAAGTTCTGGAATGAGAATTGTTTAAACATCTGTCACCAAAAAAGGAGAAGCTTTAAAGTCTCCCTGTGTTGTTTTTTTTTTTTTTTTTATCAAAATAAAAGCTTGATTGTTTAACATTTAAAAATTAAGAAATTACTTCAAGAGTCTCTATATTTTATTTTACTGTGAAATGTTAGCAGTATTAAAATAATTACAATAAATATTTTTATTATTTGATAGTTATATTGTATATAATCACAACATTTTGGCCAAATTGTGCAGTCCTACAAACAGTGTCACAAATGGTAGCACTTAACTGTAAGGTTCCATTTGTTAACTATACTTAATGCTTTAACTAACAATGAGCAATACAATTGTTTTGGTATCTATTAATCTTTGTTAATGTTAGTTAATATAAATGCAACTGTTCATTGTTTGTTCATCTTAGCTCAGGTACATTAAATAACATTAATAGATACAACTTTTGATTTTAATTATGTATTAGTAAAGGCTGGAATCAACATTAACTAAGATTATTAAATGCTTTACAAGTATTTTTCATTGTTAGTTTACACTGACTAATGTAGTTAACTAATGTTAACAAAAGGAACCTTATTGTAAAGTGTTAAAAAAAAAATCAATTTTAAATTACAATCTTTAAATAGCAAAATCGCAATTAGATTTTTTCCTCAAATTGTGCAGCCCTAATTCTCTGCAGTAAGGTCTGTTGCATAAAGCACATTTTGGCAAATGCAGTCAATGCCTTTAAAATACACAAAGGTCTCATAAAAATCCCATGTCTCCTGTAGCAAGCAAGATAAATGTGTCTGAGTGAGCAAACAAAATTCCAGAACATTCTGAATGAAGGCATACTGAGAGCAAACCACATAAATTATACATTCATCACCCACAGATGCACATTATTGACTGTGAGTGGCAGAATGCATGTTTGCGCATGTGTGCATATGTTTGTGTTCATTCATGTGTATGTATGTGTTTGCACATCTGTCTGTCTGTCTGTGTGTGTGTGTGTGTATGGTGTTTAGTGTAGGCTGGGCCAGAGCCAATGCTTTAGTGCCTTTATGTGTGATTTGTAAATACTGATTGCTAGATTCTGATTTAAGCTATTCCAGCATATTGATTTCTGCAATTAACCAAATGCACCTGGATCACCTTTGCCCTCCATGTCAGATCCTGCCAACAAACAGATTACTGGAGAAGATGATTTATTCTCTCAATCTGTTTCTCAGCACCTGGCCATTACATAACATATCTTTAATTATACAAGCTGAACGGCCTCTCTAATTGGCTGCCAGCAGCCATGGAACCAGGCAGACTGGTGCCATTGGCCTTTCTATATGGCATACAAGATGCACACAGGTTTGAAAAGCATTCATCAGTTTCCTGATCATCAATAACGGCTTGAATCTGTCTGTATTTGTGTTTTTAAAATCAGAGACATGGAGGTTTGAGCGGATGTTCTGCTGCCAAGTGGTGGGATGCTTCAAGTATTTGTCTTTTATGAGCTCTTCCAATGACTTGGCTGAAAACATTTTCCCAAATCTCTGGCAATTTCCTACACAAGGTTGCCATGGAAATGAAAGTTTCCACACTGCAAAAAAAAAAAAAAAAAAATTTGGGTCATGATGTAACACACAAAAGAAGAGCACATTTTGTGTTAAATACTATCTGTCTTTTACATGCATATACCTTTAAAATGGGCATTTTTGTATGTACACTGTAAATAAAATTCAACCTGTATTTTTAGGGTTATATAAATAAAAGGCATGATAAAAAATTTATATGTGATGTAACTGTCAACAAATCAGCAAAGTGCCCACATTCCATCAACACTTCACCCAAAACGGTCATTCTCACTAATGCATTCTAGTGGGAAACTTCTTATCACATGGGCATGTGATTTCCTATTTATACTTCTTATGACAACACCGATGTAACGGTGTTAAAACTGTAAGCAGCCTAGCTAGACAGCAGGCAGCCTTATAAGACTTTTTCTTCTGGACAAATTCAAAAGCGGCATTATGAAAAATTGTGCAGATAAGGCACAAAAAAAAACAACAAAAAAAAAACACCCAAGATAGTAGATGAAGTCAAGACACATATGTATTATAAATACATATAAATGTAACTTAATCCATAAATATACACTACTATTAAATAGTTTTGGGGACAGTATTTTTTTATTTATATAAATTTACACTTTTTTTGGCAAGGATGCATTAAATTGATCAAAAGTGGCAGCAGATAGATTTACATTATTAAAAAAAGACTTCTACTTTAGATATTCATTATTCATCAAGCAACGCTGAAAAAATTATAAGAAGAAGAAATGTCTCTTCAAATCTGCATATTAGAATGATTTCTGAAGGATCATGTGACACTGAGGACTAGAGTAATGATGCTGAGAATTCAGCTTTGCATCACAGGAATGAATTACATTTTAAAATGTATTAAAAGAGAAAATAGTTATTATTATATTTCATAATATTACTGCTTTACTGTATTTTTATCAAATAAATGCAGCCTTGTTGAGCATAAGAGCTTTCTTTCAAAAATCTAAAAAATCTAAATCAAAAATCGTACTTTTGAGATCTTGAACTTGACTTTTCAACTGTAGTGCATTTCATCAAAAACTGCATATAGTTCATCCAAAAATAAATCTTTTGTCATTTACTCGAAACAACACAGCACTCCTTATTTATTTGTTCCCCCGTCCCCCCAAATTTTAATATCTTTTGTGTTCCACCGCATAATGTCAGTCATACAGGTTTGGACCAATATGACAGTGAGTAAACAACAACAGAATTTTCAGTTTTGTGTAAAAGTTAAGGATGCTGTCTTATAAGTTATATGTAAGTAGTAGACAGCAAGGCATTTGACTAGGTTTTGGAACAGAGAAATTGTTGCTGCATTACAAAAATGCTTTATGCATGTATTTCTTTATCGAACAAACAAGCTTTTTCTGGTACAATTCACTGCAAAAAAATGGCAGATCTATCTATTCTTCCCAATTCCCTCTTGCTCGCAGCATCTTAAAAATAAGCTCGCACACACACACACCGTGGGTGTCAGACAGATTGTTTGTTCTAATTAATGAGCTGATCTATAAACCTGCAGAGTGTGGCACCCTCTAAAACTCCCTGCCCACACACACACCCCCTCTCTAAACACACAAACAAGCAAACAGACAAACAAACAGCCACCGCCTACATATCTGCTCCACCCACTTCATCACAGATTCAAAAACACCACACAACCAAAACTATGTGGACATCCAATTATTCATTTAATAATTTCTAGGTGATTATCCCTGAACCTCTAGGGAAAATGTGACTATTGAAAAAGAAACAGAAAAAGAGCAAGAGAAAGGGTAGTCCTCCTGTACTACTACACCCCAATGGAATTAATACACTTACAGCTGCTAAAGGCACTAGGTAAATAGGGCAAAAGCAAGTGTGTGAGTGAGAGTGTGTGTGTTTGAGTGGATAACACTAAGTATATGGGGCAGTGTGTCTGAGAGCCCTGAGGACGCCAATGGGACAGCAATCACTATGGTTACCACCGTATCTGCGGCAACAACATGCTTTTGCTCAGAGCAATAGGTCGACAACCTGTATGATTTTCTTTTTTCTATGGAACACAAAAGAAGATGTTTTGAAGAATGGTGGGGTCCAAACAACTTTGGATCTCATTGACTGGATAAATAAATCAGATAATTTTCAAAATATCACCTTTTGCTTTCCACAGAAGTAAGAAAGTCTAACAGGTTTGCAATGACATGACGGTCGAAAATGATGACAGAAGACAAAACGATATCAACATTGACCTAATTTACTCTAATACGCTCCTCCTTGTATTATGAATGATTTATCTTCAGAACATGATAATTCCAAATGGATTAAATCCCACTCTATAAGCTCCTTTGGTATGAAGGTTATTTCATGCTATTTATTTATATAAATGTGCACTTATTTACATGGAGGTTTTGCATTTTTACATTTGAATTTATAAGCCCTGATTTGTCCCTGACCAGGTTTAGAAATCACAATTTAAAAAAATTCCCTAATATTTCCAATTTGCCCATGACTGTGAAAACTGTAAAAATGGGTCATTTTAATTTGCTTAATTTTTGTCAGTGAGAAGAAATCATGCACTACCATTAAAAAGTTTGGTGTCAGTATGATTTTTAAATAAATAATATTCTTTCTTTTTTTTTATAGGATGCATTAAATTGATCAAAAGTGACATTAAAGATATTTATGAAGTTACAAAAGATTTCCATTTCAAATAAGTGCTGTTCTTTTGAACCTTCTATTTATCAAAGAATCTGCATCATGGTTTCCACAAAAATATTAGCTTAATTAAGTTTTTTAACATTAATAACATAAAGAAATGTTTCTTGAGCACCAAGTCAGCATATTAGAATGATTTCTGAACCATCATGTGACACTAAAGACTAGAGTAATGGCTGCTGATATATCATATATTTAACAAAATATATTAAAATACAAAAAAGCTATTATTTATAATTTATATAATGGCTTTTTTTACATATTTATATTTTATAATCTCCTTTTAAAAACATTCTTACTGACCCCATGCTTTGGAAATATAAATGATGAGGATATATAGAGACTGTTGGATCCTGGGAAACAGTCAATCCTCTTTCGAATGAGAAGGGAAGCTGTAACTGATCTTAAACGTTCTCTGTACATACAGTCACATGCACACAAAAATCAAAGACATTCTGTATGAAGCTTGCTCAAACACACTACACAGAAACATTCAAGATGATTTATTCTAATACCAAAGCAAAGAAACAGCTTTTTGGTGCACCTCAGACATGGTGGAAACACGTTTCATTTAGAAACTATTTACACAGCTTGTTGACAAACAGCTTGACTATTGATTTATTGGCAAAATAAGTTACAGCTAACGCTCCAACACAGATCTGCCAGAACACAAGGTGGTCTCCCTGGAAACTGTTTATCTATAAACCTCAACACAGACGATGCTTGGTAACGACCTGTTTGCTAACACCACTGCAGAAAGAGAGAGAGAGAGAGAGAGAGAGAGAGAATGTGAACCCCAAGCCATATCTGTATGGAAAACCCTTTCTGGGAACCAAGGTTCCACTTCGAAGCCATGAATAAATATAGCCCGAAACCTCAAGCCAAACACTCTGAATATGGTCTGCCTCTCTCTTTCACACACAATGTTGTCAGTAGAGCTTTTCAAAGCTGTGTCATGATAAAAACTAATTAAATAACATGACTATGCGTCTGGAGTCTGGTGACCTGCTTTAATCTGCACTGGGAACTTCAGACGTAACCGGTGGTCTGGGACCAGCGTATCTGGCAATGTTATTGAGATGTGAGCATGAGAAACTGTGTCAGGCTGATTTCAGATCAGTCGTGAAACATCAATATCCCTGACTCACGCTAATCAAAGCTGATTTACTATAACCGGACTCATGTTAACAGATTAGGGATCTATTCTGGGCCACGCAACTGTGTGAATTTCCAAACATCAAGCACAATATCCCAATACACACTCTCTCTTTTTGGCTGCACGTCGCAGGAGGGCTTCTGGGTTTCCCCGTGTTGTCCTGTGATGGATCGTGGATGGTATTTTCCATTCCAGCAGGTCCCAGTCATGCAACCCCCCTTGCTATCGCTCTCTCTCCCTCTCTCACTCACACACACACACACACACACACACACAAAAAGCTCAGTGACAGAACGTCCTTGGACGCTGACACAGGATTCAAGTGTCCCCGAGATTACCAAATCAGGCAGACGCACACTGACGTGTGACAGTCACTCAGGGAAATTAATGGTCCTGGAATAAAGCCACAGAAGGGGAGAGAGAAAGATTAGGGAGGTGTGGAATAACCCCTGAGCCATAATTTTGACAGCACTGACATCCTTACATGGACTCACAGATGACTCATATTATCACACTAACATCTCTCTGAACTACCCATGTATACTGTAATGCTGAGCTGTGATGAAATTATTTTTATAGCACACTATATATATATATTTAAATGTATAAATATTTTTTACATAAGTTTTAAATAAACAGTTTTTAAATAAATAATTATGAAATAAATTAAAACAAACAAAGATAGCAATTGTTACCCCTGCTGGTAAAAAACAAAACAAAACAAAAAACAAACAAAACAAAACAAAACAAAACAAAAAACCATTCTTACTAGTTAAAGGTGACCACAGAGGTTTTTTGTATGTGGCAGCTGGTTTGTATCTATATTTCTCTTAATTAACAGTTTTAGATAAAAAATAATTTTGCTTTTCCAGTACAGGGATGAAAAAAGATCATCTGAGGGGTCAAAGGTCATATACTACTATGACCTAGACCTGAACACCTGCTGGGTTTGATCTTTGCCAACAGATTATCATGATGTCAGCTATGGCACGCTGCAGGATTTACAGACGATGAAAACATCTGGACTGCAATCCAAATCCTCTGCTAAGTTGCTATTGAATTTACAAAAAATGTAATCATAACTTTAAAATCTGACACTCTGATCCTTTAACAATCTTGAAATTTGTTTTTAGCATTATCTGCTAAAAATAAGATTACCACAGAGGCTTCTCTTGACCTTTGACCTCAGTTAAGACTATGCTGACACTTCCCTTTGCCTAATAAGGGTAACAAACATATATGTCTCAGATGCAACATTACTCACAGAAACCTCAGAGCCAGTTAGCATTTATACTGCAAATAACATACAAACTAGTGCAACTAAAATTGACTATAGGGTTGACTACAGTTATATACTACAGTACATAAAAGAAATTAATTAACAGGTCTTATTACATCTTACACATTTTATTTGCCTTAAAAATAGCTTATTATTTGCCTTTAAAATAACATTACAGACTAAGTTTGATTCCACAGCCTCTGCAGACACACAGGAATGAGGATATGAATGAACATGTAAACATGTACGAACACCGACTTTAGATACCAATGTATACACAAATAATCAGTTCAGTATAAAGTTGTTTACTCTCTGATCTCCTGATAGTGTGTCCTCTTGAGAAGCAGGAAATCAAACGAGATGAGTTTATTTTTGCTTATAATTAAGATTTCAGCGCTCACAATCTGGGCACTAATACAAATCAAAGCAGACTGGGAAATCTGCTCAGTGATGGCAGCTGCCAAACATAAAACTAAAATCTGTTCGCCGTGTACACACACAAACACACACACGCATAAAATACTCAGCTGTTCCAAAACCAGGATGTTCACAGTTCATTATGATGTGTTTCTGTGTATGAAACAGAAAGGAACATAAATGGAACATTTGGCTGTGTTTGGACATCTCGAACAGCAAAATTGAAAGCAAGTCAGTCATTTCTTCTCTTTCTTTTGGTTTTTTTCCTAACAAAACGTGACTGAAGCTTAGCAGATGCAGTGAGAAAACAAGTCTAATTCAGGAAACCGTCACTGTTCTCAGATTTAATTAGAAGAAAATAATTTCATATAACAATCTTCAACACAGAGAAACTCTAAAACAAACCACAGATGTCTGCTATAAATAAAAACAACTGTAAACCCTCACAAAAAAAAAATTAAAAATTAAAAATTAAAAAAAAACTACATTGCATGTCCAAAACCACACGGTTCATGAATTTCAGTAACTGATACCATCACTGTATCACCTCAGAGCATGTTTACCATGCTGTATTTTAAGGGTAATACCATGTTATTTTTGTCTAAAGTGACTGCAACACAGTCACAGCTACTAGAAGTATATCAGCGTAAACTTTGGTAGCTTTTGGCACGAAGGCTCTGCTAAACCCCCCTCAGCAGGATGAGTCATGCTCGCCCTCCAGCAACCACTGTGATCCAGTTTCTATAGAAACCTGTTGCTATGGAAACACCTCTTGCTCAAAAGCCATGCAGGGATGCACAAACACTAGCACAGGTGACCGGGGCAAATCAGACGGGATTTTAATAAGATAATCAAGTCGGGCCTGTTTTATAAAGATCCCATCGCATGAAATGTCAGAACAGTTATCTGCATAACACTTCTTCTTCAGTGAATGGCGTGGAGGGCCGCACAACACTTTCTGGATTAATGACATCATACCCTCAGACTTGTGATGTAAAAATCTGTTAGAAGCTATATAAGTTTTGAAAAAGTATGCTTGGCCATGCAAAACCCTTGCACAATACTAAGGTGTTGAGGGTGTTTTTTTGAATGTTGCAACATGGTTGCAAAGGGGTTTTGCGTAATTGCAATGTGCTTGCTTACTATTAATACTTACTATTAGTCTCTATGGTATTCTGGTCTCTATGGTATTCTTTTTGGACTATTTAATTGTTTGTATCCCCATAAAAAACAAACTAACATGGTACTGTAATTGGTAACAGATGGTAATACTAAGATTCTCTGAAGTACACTAATGTTCAAACATTTGGGGTCAGAAACTAATATTTTTATTGAGCAGGAATGCATTAAATTCCTCAAAAGCGACAGTAAAAACATTTATGATATTTTTTATTTAAAATAAATGCTGCTCTTTTTAACTTACTACTGCATTCATCAAAAATACTGAAAAAAGTATTACAACTTTAACAAAAATTAAGCAGCCCTTTTTCAACACTAATAATAATAATAATAATGAATATTTTTTTTGTGTGTGTGTGTGTGTGTGTGTGCAACAAATCAGAATAATGATTTATGAAACATCATGTAACACTGAAGACTGCTGTAATGATGCAAACACTGTCATGGTACCACCACAATACTTTTTGTAATGGTATATCATTTTATATTTTACTTGGGACTCAAAAAATACCATGGTATTAACTTGGTACATGTCCAAATAAACACGGTTATACACAACACTTTTAGAAAGTGATTTACAGACTTATAAAAATCTCTTCTTGAAAAATCAATAAGAAGTCATAAATGACTTGAAAGAAACTCCAGGAGCCCACAGAAGTGCAGCTCTAATGTAAAAAGTACAGCTGCCTGTAGAGAGACAGAAATCAAATCAGTGTCCTGCTGTCTTCACCTTGTGCAATGAAAGTGAGGTCTCAGTCAACCTTATTTGACATGAAGTCCTCTGGAGAAAGCAGAGAGGCTTTGAGAGGATTCAGACAGCATAATGTGTACATGTGTGTTCTTGTCTGAGTGTGTACGTGGTGTCCTTAAAAATGAAGAGCAAATAGCAAAGCAAAATAAAAAAAAACTCATTGAAATTCTGGTCACTGCTGCCAAATCTTCATACACTAAATATTATGTAACTAGAAAATAATATGGTTGCATCTGCACCCCCCTCCCCCCACCTCTGCGCTGAGACGGACCGGCTGAGGCAGTTACATAAACTCAGATACCCGTACTCACCAACTGTGACTCTGTCCTGTCTCGCTGGCTCTCTGTCTGTCTGTGGAGGCACTAGAGAGTGGGCAGGTGGGAAGGGAGTGAGCAGTGTTTGGTTAGTGGGAGTGGGTGTGAGGTAGACAGAGGTAATACGAGGCGTGAGACGATTGTGAAGAAGTATGCAAAGTTTGATGATGCTCAGATCCCACGAGCATCATTGGATTATTTTTACCATCTTTTCTTCTTTATATGTTCTTATTATGTGCTTTACGGGGGAAGTCATGGCCTAATGGTTAGGTTGTGGGTTCGAGTCTCGGGCCGGCAATACCACGACTGAGGTGCCCTTGAGCAAGGCACCGAACCCCCAATTGCTCCCCGGGCGCCGCAGGATAAATGGCTGCCCACTGCTCCGGTTGTGTGTTCACGGTGTGTGTGTGTGTGTGTGTGTGTGTGTGTGTTCACTGCTGTGTGTGTGCACTTTGGATGGGTTAAATGCAAGCACGAATTCTGAGTATGGGTCACCATACTTGGCTGTATGTCATATCACTTGCATTTTTTTTTTTTTTTTTTTGCTTTTTCACCTGCATGGCAGATAATGACATCCCATAATACTAAATGAAGAAAATTCTCTGTTAAATTGAAAACCATTTAAAATAGCATTTTTCTAATTATTTTACAATATTATATTAAGCTTTTATGACCCCATATTCACTGGAAGACTTGATTAGAAATATTTATGCCACATTTATAAAATGATAATAATAATAATAAAATAATTTTGGAATTTTAATTCAAGACAAAACATTGCAAAAAGGGCTGAAAAAAATGTAAAACCTCCAGGACCCAAGATATACAATTTCCCTTATAAATTACATAAACTGCTCTTCAAAAGTTTTGGGTTCAGTATTTTAAGAAATAAATTTTTTTATTTAGGGAAATGGCCCAGGGTTATTACATACCTCCCCATAAATCCTTTTTTTTTTTTTTAATTTTTTTTTTTTTTTTACAGTAAATACATTTAAAGTGCTACAAAGGATATTTGTTCTATTAAAAAAAATGCTGATCTTTTTTAACTATGTATTTTTTAAAGAGTCCTGAAAAATCTGAGTTTCCACAACAATATTAAGCAGTATAACTATTTTTAAATTTGATAGTAATAAGAAAGGTTTCTTGATCATTAAATCAGCATATTACAATGATTTCTGAAGGATCATCTGACACTGAAGAATGGAGTAATGATGCTGAAAATCATTAAAATATAAAGCAGTTATTTTAAATTATAATAATATTACTTTTCATATTTTTGATAAATAAATGGAGCCTTGGTAAGCATAACTGACTTCTTTCAAAAATCTTACTGAGCCCAAAACTTTTAACAGTGTATATTAACCTAAATCTTGATGCTGATGGAAAAAAGCTCACAGCAACATTTTATGTCAACTATCCATGTACACTTGTGTATTTTCCTTATTTTTCTCCATGAGAGTGTGTAGGCTCAAAATCCTACAGGAGCCTCTTTTAAACACACAATCCTAGGCTTACTCCTGTTCTCTCTCATCGATCAGAGCACTAGCGATGCTTGTCAGGCTTCTTCCCATTCACCTGCATCCCGCAGGCTACCCATCGCCATGGGAACAGCCAAGGTGAATGAGCAGAGGTCATGAATGACTGGTTCAGCCCCATACGCTGTCAGCTGGGTCTCAGAACAGCCCCGCCTGAATGTGGAAAGTTAAAGCTCCCATCTCAGGCACAGCATGGAAGGTTTTTTTTTTTCGCCGCATCATTTGCAAGTCTACAGAAAAAACGTACACACTCTTATTAGCAAGCAAATACACACAACTAACTCAGCATGCAGCTCACCTTTCCCCTGAGAGAAAGAATGAGAGAGCGAGAGAGGGGTGGAGAGCAGGAGAGGATGGTGACCTTGGCCAGGCCTTTAATGAGATGGAAAACTCCAGAAAATCTGTTTCTACTCCACACTCAGCAGTCTCTAAACTACATTACACTCGGTCAGCATGATTCTGATGAGGAGATAGTCTAGTGTGTGTGTTATGTGAGAGACTGATAAGCTATTTTTCCACAATAATATAGGTGACTGTCGCTGGCTAAGGTTGTTAAGCATGTGGAACAGAGATTAGTGAGCAATCTCTGTATTTGTGTGCGGGAGGACATTGCTGTAAATTTTATATATATATATATATATACATATACATACATATTCCACTCAGCAACTCGGGGTAATGGCCCCAGCAGTGGACTGGTGTGGATTGGTAGGGAGGTTGTCAAATCAATTTTAATGTCAGACACATGTCTCAAGTGTGAGGTTGTGCACCCTGACACACACTCACACACAAACACAGAGTGCCATCTGGGAAAGCTGCAGGTACACTTTGAAAAATCTAGAGAAATGTTTAAAGGAGCAGCGTGCAATATCTGCACCACTAGTGGCAACAAACATAACTACAAAAATAACTAGAGTTGTGTTTGCCTGCTGGCAAAACAAAATAAAAAACAATGCAACAAAATAAAATAAAAACAACGAAAACAACTCAAAATTACTAAAGATAATTACTAAAACTGAATTTAAAAATAAAATAACAACAAAGAGTAATATAAATGACAAAAAAAGCATTAAAAGCATTATACACACACACACACACACACACACACACACACACACACACACACACACATATTATATAATCTAAACCAGGAAGTGTGCATGAGCCAGTCAGAAAAAGGCCTTGCTGCTATAGGAACAACTATAATCATTTTATAATCATATATTTATTAGTGTAGCAGATACTTCACAACTCCTTGTAAAAAAAAAAAAAATGAAAATTTTTCCCTAAGCGCAGCCAATAATGTCACAGTTCAGGATAGTTGATGATGAAAGTTTTGGGACTATGCATGTTTTTATGACATAATTTCCCAACACCTCCAGAGTGAGTAGTCACATGATATTTACGGCTCAGCGATTGGCTCAAAAACAAGTGTCAACTGTGTTTAGAGTGCTGAGCAACTTCCTTCCAAAAGAACAGGAATGCTAATGGACTTTCTCCAGGTAGACCTCCTAGAGACTTAAGGACAAACATGTCACTTCATAACACTCTGTCTATATAGGATGAAGTGATATGATGTGCTAATAAATAGCTTCATGTTTTCAACACCTTCACTCTTTCATCATCATACTTTTCTGCTTAGCATTCAATCTAATCTGCTCTGCATACTCAGCAACTCCTTATGAAAAGAGAAAAGAGAGACCATGCATCTATTTTGATGACACTTATCTAAAAAATTTGATGAGCACTTGGAAAAATATACATGCATCCTTCATAACCAAGTTTAGTGTTGATGCCTTCATTCTCAGCTTCAGTGGGCAGAGTATGTAGTCCTAAAACCCTCTTAGACATCATGACTGAAAAGAGAAACACTGTTCAAGTAAAGCATATAAACTATGATAGAGGAAGAGACTCTGTTTGTGTTTCTTTCACTTTATGAAACTCACTGCCAGCTCTACTGCAGTGCTGCTGCTGACGCAATATAAGGAAAGTTCATCTGTGTGCTAATATTCATCTTTGACTCACAATGTTTACACAAACAGCCCATAAAAACGAATGACAGCACCAAAAAACCTCAGTGAACACCCTTCATTTGAAATAGAAATCGTAACATTATTAATGATCAATGCAATATGGCCATACATACATACATATCATAGGTGTTTTTCTAAAAATTTTAGTATTTTGAAAAAGTTCATTATTTTTAATAGTTTATTGTTTTAAATTATGTTATGATAATTATTATATTTTTTCATACCAATAAAAGAAAAGTGTTTTTAATACAAAAAAAGTCAACCTTCAAATAATTATGTTCAGTTATGCACTCAATACTTGGTCTGGAATCCTTTTTGCAGAAATGACTGCTTCAGTGCGGCATGGCATGGAGGCAATCAGCCTGTGGCACTGCTGTGGTGTTATGGAGGCCCAGGATGCTTCGATAGCGGCCTTAAGCTCATCCAGAGTGTTGGGTCTTGCGTCTCTCAACTTTCTCTTCACAATATCCCACAGATTCTCTATGGGGTTCAGGTCAGGAGAGTTGGCAGGCCAATTGAGCACAGTAATACCATGGTCAGTAAACCATTTACCAGTGGTTTTGGCACTGTGAGCAGGTGCCAGGTCGTGCTGAAAAACGAAATCTTCATCTCCATAAAGTTTTTCAGCAGATGGAAGCATGAAGTGCTCCAAAACCTCCTGATAGCTAGCTGCATTGACCCTGCCCTTGATAAAAACACAGTGGACCAACACCAGCAGCTGACATGGCACCCCAGACCATCACTGACTGTGGGTACTTGACACTGGACTTCAGGCATTTTGGCATTTCCTTCTCCCCAGTCTTCCTCCATACTCTGGCACCTTGATTTCCGAAAGACATGCAAAATTTGCTTTCATCCGAAAAAAGTACTTTGGACCACTGAGCAACAGTCCAGTGCTGCTTCTCTGTAGCCCAGGTCAGGCGCTTCTGCCGCTGTTTCTGGTTCAAAAGCACACGCCTGTGCACGGTGGCTCTGGATGTTTCTACTCCAGACTCAGTCCACTGCTTCCGCAGGTCCCCCAAGGTCTGGAATCGGTCCTTCTCCACAATCTTCCTCAGGGTCCGGTCACCTCTTCTCATTGTGCAGCGTTTTTTGCCACACTTTTTCCTTCCCACAGACTTCCCACTGAGGTGCCTTGATACAGCACTCTGGGAACAGCCTATTCGTTCAGAAATTTCTTTCTGTGTCTTACCCTCTCGCTTGAGGGTGTCAATGATGGCCTTCTGGGTTAATCTCTTACCCATGATTGCGGTTTTGAGTAATGAACCAGGCTGGTAGTTTTTAAAAGCCTCAGGAATCTTTTGCAGGTGTTTAGCGTTAATTAGTTGATTCAGATGATTAGGTTAATAGCTCGTTTAGAGAACCTTTTCATGATATGCTAATTTTTTGAGATAGGAATTTTGGGTTTTCATGAGCTGTATGCCAAAATCATCAGTATTAAAACAATAAAAGACCTGAAATATTTCAGTTGGTGTGCAATGAATCTAAAATATATATATATATAGAAAGTTTAATTTTTATCATTACATTATGGAAAATAATGAACTTTTTCACAATATGCTAATTTTTTGAGAAGGACCTGTATATATGACCCAAAGCTTTTGAACAGTAGTATATGTTAATATACCATGGTATTTTTTTTGTATGGGGGACCGTAAAATTTTTTTCCAGTAGCAATAATTAAAGAACAATGAAGAGTATAAACTAAAAAATAATGTCTCTACAGTTGGAATTGCATTGAAAGAGCTGTAAGAGAGCAAGAGAGATGCTGCTATAATCCATTTGTTCAGAACGCGAGGCAGCGGCTCCCTGAAAACTGGACAGAACCTGCTCTGACTGTACACACTGTGCCCAGCTCCAACATCAAGAGAAACTGTGGTCTTCTCTCTGTCCTGTCTATCTGTCTCTCGTTGGCTCTAATTAATGGTGGCCCCCTCCCAGTAGGCATCCAGAGTTTCCATAGCAACTTGCTCTGCAGTCGATACTGGCCTCTCGTCTCCGTAGTAACAGTGAGTTGGGATGCGAGAGGTTCTGTATCTGTGATTTGGGCTGCAGTGTGTGGGAGAGGGATGTACACACACACATACATGCATGAAAACAAATATCCACAAACACTTCTTTAAATAAGATTTAATAAGATATTGGAGTATGTTTTACAAGAAACAGTAAGTTTTCATCTTTTCTACTTCAAAATGTCATGTTTAATTCAATTTGTTGCATGCTGTTTGTTTGTATTTGTGAAATTATTAGCAGTTTCTGAGATAAAATTACTTCTAATACTTGAAACATAATACTTGAAAACAGTGGTAATACTGTTAAATTCTTATAGATATTATATTATATTATATATAGAAATTGAAAAAATACTTAAGCTTCAAAACTGTAATCTAACATCAAAATAATTTAATATTAATTCATAATAAGCATTATTAAAGAGAATTCTTGTGATTTTACACTCATATTCATTATAGGACACATATGATTATTGGAAAGCAAATCCAGTCTATGTGTGCTAGTTATTTCTTATCACACACAGAGTAAAAGTACAATGAACAGGAAAAAATGAGCTGACATGCCAAGTACTTCTTCTTAATCAGGTGCTGAAGGGATGACATGAGGAAAAATAAGAGAAAAGAAATTCGGGATTTTGTCCTTTCATGAGTGGAGATAAATCCTGAATGAAGGATTAAAGCAGTAATGCCCCGAAAAGAGGAGAGACAGAAGATGGGACAAAAGAGGAAATCAGAGTGATAAGATAAATGAGAATGTGTGTGTGTGTGTGTGTGTGTGTGTGTGTGTGTGTGTGCATTATCTAGAAATATAATGAGCACTTGAGCCATCTTACCGGCTAATCACCAATCAAAACACAAGGATCTGCAATGACCATCAAACTAGCCTGGAAATAGAGAAAAAGTGTGTGCAGATGAGCGTGTATGAGTAAAACTGTTGTTAATGCACATGCTGATTTGCACATACTTGACTTTTAGGAAGGTGAAGTGTTTGTGCAGAGAAGATGTGCTAATCAAAACCCAGAGAGAAACTGATTTGCTTTTTGTGACGCAAAAGTTGCTCTTTCATAGCCCATGAACCTAATGAATTTCTCAGTTATATTTTAAATATAAACTTTATTTTATATGTTTAAGGAGGTCCTTTTAAATGAGAAACAAATGAGAAATGCATTGACTTTCAGTAATAAGAAGTTAATGTGACTAGCATAGCCAGACTGACTGCAGATAAGACAAATCTGAGCAGTGTGAGATATATATATATATATATATATATATATATATATATATATATATATATATATATATATATATATATATATATATATATATATATATATATATATATATATATATTTATAACTTTGTCAACTTATTGTCAACTTATACTAAACCTAAACCTACCCCTAACACTAACCCTAAACCTCTGAGAGTTAGTAGACATTTAGTTGCAAATTAATGAGAATTAGTTGACATGTAGTTACAAAGTTACTTATAGTTAGTAGAATGTCTAAAGTGGACTATCGAAATAAAGTATAACCACAAAATGTAATGAAAACTTGTAATTGATGAATTCACGCATACATTCAATAATGAAAAATATATAATATGTAATATACGGTGCATTTAGCAAAATACAGTTCTCTAGTTACTTTTTCTAGCTAACTAACAAACCATGTACACTGAATAGCTTTCCTAAGGTACATGTAATGCTAATCGACATCATTTACAAGCTACTGATTTCTTTCAGTGGTTAAAACACTGATTGATCGATTATATATTTCAACACCTTCTGATGTGAAACTGAAAATTCCTGTTTCAGCCAGAAATTCCAGATGCTGAATTTTCAGTAGATCACTATATGAGACACAAATACATTAACATATTCCTCCATTTGACTTTGCCTGGCTGTGTTTGGCCTTGAAGTCCTCAACCAAATTAAAATGAGTCTCAAGCTCATTCTAGGACTGAAGTGAAACGTTACTGAACTGCTGAAGCTGCTGTAAGATGCCATGGTCAAAATCACCTTCTATGAGCTAAGAACTCAAAGCAGACTTTGTTCTCAAGCCTTCTTTAAATGTGTACACTTACATTGTTAAATTTATCCTCGGGTCTGAATAATGCCTATGATCTAGCCAGATTCATCTCTTAACAAATGGAGTGTTTTTATTCATGAAGAGGGAGGATTTTAGCACTTGGTGCTGGTACAGTGATCAGATGATTTTGAAATATGGCTCAACTAACTTCTGATTAAAATATGTTTTTTTCCTTTAAATGTTTCATATCAAAAGCATAGCATGTTTTTTTTATTCCATACATGTACAATGACGCATAAAAGCTCTTGATTGATGTCAACAGCAGTGTGTCCAAACAAACTCTACAATATCTGGTGCAAATAGAGAACCATGGTTATCCTTTTGGTTGAGCCATTGAGAGGTTACAAGCCCCCATCCTTAAAAACTATGAACAAAAATTTACAAAAGGTAAAGTAAAATGAATCCCAGACTACATTAAATACAGATTCACATGCAACAATGGAAAAAATGCATAATGTTTTGTTCAGTGAATTATTGGCTGCCGAGAACATGCAAACATAATTCATTTAGAAACATTTGTGACTAAACAATAAACTGTTAATTTCACATTCAGCTATGCCATGCAAGTAATTTCGTATATTGTTGGTCCTACATAGTTCAACTACTGGGTGAACTATTCCTTTAATACATTTAAATATTAAATCATGTCACCTAACATACTAGGTCACCACTCAAAGACCAGAATATAATCTGGTTCCTGAAGCAAATCCTACTGAGTACAGCTAATTAAAAATATTAAATGTCAACTTTGCTGATTGCCTCAAATTGTGTTCAGAATTGCTCATATATTGATGTCTGCAATCAAAAGAGATTTCATTATGAATTTAGTAATTTCTCATCAAATTCTTCCAAATTTGAAAAGGCCAAATTATCTGCATGAATTTTACAGCTCTATACTCCAAGGGGCCATTCACACATAATGCATTTTTTAATTTAATATCACAAGACGCATTGTCTAGAAATTTGTTTATTAAAAGATGAAATATTTTAATTTGAGCACAGTGTCTGAGCTCATATCTAAAGTAACAACTAAAAACATTCCTGAACTATTAGCTATGAAAGAGCAATCTCCGAGCAATAAACATTTTCCTCAGGGAGTAGATCTGGAGATCTGGACACACACACAAACACACACACACACCATGTGGTGCATTGCATCTCACACCTCTGATCAACCACTGGAAGCAATAACATCACACTTCAATTGCAGATATTTGTTTACATGGTATATATGTGCGTGTGTGAGGGACCAAGTGGACATACTGTCATCCATCTGCGTTTGGAATGAGAGGTGAATGTATGAGGAGAGAAACACAGCTTGTCTAATCTGCCTCAGGCACACACACACACACAAACAGAAATAGTGTTTCTCTGTCCTACTGTCCATATGTCTCTCTTTTCCACAACACTAAATAGCTTTCATTTTTTTTACTTGGTCTCTAATAATGCCTCCATTTTGCATTTTCTCCATCTGCTCTCTTCTTTTCTTTTTTTAATCTGTCTGTAAAATATCCTTCCTAATTTCTACCTCTACACTGAAATGCATTAGAAGGACACCACTCAAAGGAGCCATATCATTCTTTTGAGTTCAATGTAAAATGCAGTCAAAATCTAACGCAATGATTTTCAACTGGACGGTCAGAACCCCAAAAAGTACTGAATGCAGAAAATACAATGCAACTAACCATATAATTGTGCATAATTGGAAGGGAAATATTAAGAAAATTATTAACAGTCGAAAAAAAAAAGTGGTTTGAGTTGAGCACAAAGTGTTTTTTTTTTTCTATTTGTTTATCATTCTATTGTTCTGTCTGTCTAGCAATCCATCCGTCTGTCATTCTATCATATCCATCCATCCATCATTTTATCATTATGTCTGTTTGTCCATCCATCCATCATTCTATCATTCTTTCTGTCTATTGATTCATCATCCATCTACCCATCCATCCATGTCTTGTTCTGTCGTTTTGTCTGTCTATCCATACATCCAGCTATTGTTCTATTTATCCATCCTTCCATTGTTCTATCATTCTCTCTTTCTACCCATCCACCCCTCCATCTATCCATCTATCATTCTGTCTGTCTGTCCATTCATATATCTATTGTTCTGTCTATTGTTCTATGAGTCTATCTTAAAGGCACAGTATAAAAATGGTAGAAAATGGACATGTGAAAAATGAAAGGCAACAAAATTGTAAAAATATGACCTCTTTAACAGTACTGTACAAGGATACAGGATCTTCATGATGTCTTGAGCATCAGTCTGCCTTCCAGGCATGAAGAGTTTGATGTGGGTTGGTTGCTGTGGGGTAGTTTCAAGACTTACTGGGTGACAGGAACAGATGCTTTCATATTAAGAAATTCATTTCAAGCAGTATGTATACAGCATCCTACAAAACTATTTACATTTTCTGCCAGGGTGTTGGTGTCAGATGATGAAATTTTAATCTGTATATGACAGCAGTTCTCTGCCTGTCGGGTCAGTGTTTATGTAAAGCCTGCAGGCAGTCAAGAGCGCCTAAATCTTTAATAAGACAAAATACACAGGTCCTAAAATCATCTCTCCAAATCCCCAGCTGCAACTCTCTCACAGACACAGAGGTAATGGTATGCTTTATCTTTTGTAAGACAAAATACAAAGGTAATAACAAACAAGAGTGGTCTGGGACACAGGGGCAGTAACATAATTGCTCTGTCCCTGAACTATTTCTGTGTATACGTAAGAGAGAATTAACTAGAAAAAGTGGTGGAAATACATTTGAAATGCATTAATTAAATGTTTATAATATGGTGTTCTCATAACTTGTTCTCATTCTATAATTAATGCCTTTAGTTGTCAGTTTTGCCAAATGAGGAGAAATGTATAAGTTATAATAAGATCACTTATATGGTGGTGTGCCACTACACATCACGGATTTGATTTCTGGATTATGTTGGTCAAAACTTATTAACTTATGCTTGTGAATTTGAATTGAATTGGCCACAGGAAGTTCAACTGGAATTTGAATTCAAATAACAGGAAGCTTTTTACTGAATTGAATTCAAAGAATTTCAACACAGGTAACACATTATGGGAAAAGTCTTCTTCAAATCTGGTCCAAATAACTTTCTGATCGATCGATCAATCAATCAATCACTCACTCACTCACTCACTCTCTTTGTTCATGCATCCATCAATCCATCCATTTACCTATTCATCTATTCATTCATCTATCATCCATCCATCCATCAGTTAGTCTGTAATGCCCTATGAACTTTCAAACTTTAGGTCTTTTTAAACTTTTTCAAAACTTTCAAACAAGCCTTTGTCAAGTCATCATTCAAAATTTGTTATTGCAAACAAAGTTATGTGACCTCAAAATGTAATGCATTTTAACAAATCTGCATCCTATTTACAACCTGAAATCAAATTCAATTATAAATTCCAGAATCGAATATGAATTCTCAATTAAATTCTGCATGATGCACAACTCTGTTCCAATACATGCAGACACTAAGATGGCAACTTTGAAATGACATGTACTGTTTAAACAATGTAAACAGTGAGAGTGAGGGTGCATATGTGTCTCTCATACTTCAGACTATCCCACACATTGAGACCATCACATCCCAAATTTCATTTCACAGTGTCTGATTGATATGAGCAGAGTTCTGACTGTCTGAGACCAAGAAATCATGACTGCAGTATTACATAACTCCAGCTCTTGTTAGAATGCTGCTGTGTATGTTTGATACTAACAAGGGAGCTATCAACACTTTGATGAGCTGACAGCTAAATGAGCTCACCCACATGGACAGCAGCATAAAAATCTCATCTTTTTTTTTAAAGCATACCGTTAGATTTTGTATAAAAGCATGTATTAACTTACATGATCAGGAAAGAGACCATGAAAATAGAAAATACAGACCGTGTGAATTGATATTGATACCATAATGTCTTTGAATTATCTTTGTCAATTCAAATCTTTTCTTTTAATCTATTATGGGACTTTTTCTCTGCAAATACTGGCATCGGCATATCATGTAATATTATATAACTAAAAAGTATAATTAATTGACAACCCTGTCATTTCATCCACAGTCCTCGGTATAAAGCAAAGAAATCTGATAAGATGTTGATTCTCTCGATCCTCGATCTCTACTCTTTCTCTCGTTTACTTTTCCAAGTGAGTGTAAGAGCCATAGGGCAAAGAAAGTAGAGGGAAAATGAAGAAAACGACCAGACAGAAAATGAAAGTTGATGTGCAATTTTACCATCCAATCCGCAGCCACCCTCCTCAGCTGCTTCCCTCTCTCTCTCTTGAAGTATTATGTAACCGGGCCCTAGGCATGGTAATTAGGAAGCTTTAGGTATTAGCTAAGACCAAAGACAAGAACAAAGGAACAGTAAGAGACTCTGAGTGTGTGTGGGCATCCTTCACCACTTTCATAAGGTTGAGCCATTAGCAAGCATTTTTTTTTTTTTTGATCAGTCAGACAGCACTGAACTTCAATACTCCTGACCTGTGAGTGTGGGTATGCAAATTACAGGTTAAACTTATAGTGTGTCTGATACATTAAATTGGACTGAATGTTTATCATTTAATAGAAAGTTGTGATTTCTTTACTTAAGTATTCTATTCTATTCTATTCTATTCTATTCTATTCTATTCTATTCTATTCTAGTGCAGAGCACAAAGTAATTTTCTAAAGTGATTAATAGAGAACTTCATGAGGACTGTGTGTGTGGATACTTAGCCATACCTTGGAAACAAAATTGTAGGATAAAAAAAAAAAACTTAAAATAATAAATATAAATAATAATTTCATTTGAAAAAAATGCAAAGGTCAAATTTGAAATATAATATTTGCAAATCTATTCTTTTCATTAGGGCAAAGAAAATATTTCTGTACCCACCAAAAGTGTAACAGGTGTTGTTTGAAAAATGGCAGTGGAAGAGCCAATACAGAAATCAATTAATAAAATGTAGTGTTGATAATTATTAAATTACTGTTTAAATTAAATAGTAATGTAAAAATGGCAAATGGGAAATGTAAATTCAAATAACGAAAAAACATTGCCATTTTATATATTACATTTCAAAGTTAATGTTGTCAAAGCTTCAATATTTTATGTAGGTTAATGTACGAAAATACAACACTAGATTCCAGTAGCTAGACAACTTTATACACTCCTTTAATTTACACAAACACACAACCATATATCAAACTCTTGTGCACTATAGGGGCTTTTGCTAAAAAGCCTGGAAGTACTGATGGTTGGTAAAATTGCAAAATATTATGCTGTTCACAACCTCAGACAAAGCTCTCACTTATTCACCACAGACAAGTGTGACACTCACTGAAGCAATCTGTGTGTGTATGTGTTTGAGGAGGGAGCCCTGTGTGTGCGGACAGCGTTTCTATAGAAACGGATGTGGGTGATTCATGGAGCATGTCAGGCTGAAAAATAAATCTCACACTTACATGTGTGTGTGTGAGAGAGAGACAGCGAGTGGGCATGGTGATAGTTTAATGTTTTTGACTGTTTAAGAGTGTTTTAATATGCCAGAGTGTTATGAATGTGAGTGTTTGCATGTCATAAGGGGAGTATTGACATAGTACCAAATAATCATTTAATGCTCTTCAAATATATCAACTTCAAATTATTATTGTATATATACACACAAAACCACAAATTACTATTGTATACATGTATATTGCCGCAACATTGCAGCACTGCCTTGTGCACTATTGTGTGTGTATATATACATATATATACATATATATATATATATATATATATATATATATATATATACACACACACACTAGTATATAACTAGTTTTCACTCACATTGACAGATATATTATACTTTTTGTTTTAGGCAAAGTCACTGAATTTACTTGCATTTGCATCTCAAGTAAATGCATCTTTATTTAAGGATATTTAGATATTTGTATTGAGAAACAAAAATACTGAGGTAGATATTTATTTATTGCAATGCATGCAACATATAATTCCATGAATTTATGAATTTAAGACTTTCTGCCTTAATTTAAGATCTTTTTAAACCCTTAAATTGTGAAAACGCAAATTAAGACTTTTTAAGACCTGCAGAAACTCTTGATATATAGATATATATATATATATATATATATATATATATATATATATATATATATATATATATATATATATATATATATATATATATATATATATATATAAAATCCATTTAATATTTGCCCTAACCCTAAAGAATATAAATGTAATTAAATTGAAAATATACAAATGAAAAGCAAAACACATATGAAAAAGCCCTAGGCACAAACAAAAACTGAACATCATATATCAAAAACTACTCACTATCATGTGTCAAGACTCAGAGTCTCACAGGAATAACCAAAGGCACAGTGTCACGCTCAAGGACACATGCTGATGGAAGACCATCAGTTTACAGATCTACCTGCTGCAAGACTCAATTTACTTTTACATTCTCATTTTAACTTTTATAAACTTCTATTATGAGCACATATCATAAGTGGTGATATCAAACTTGATATTCTTGAGCTGTCAGTGGATTTAATACACTTGAAACTTTGATCAATGACTAATAGTTGCTAGACAATAACACAACTGCAAAACTCCGCTCAGAATTTAGGTGTTTTAATCAACCTGAAGTGGAGTTATCAGAGCCATAAAAGACCTCGAAAAAGTCCATATATATATGATAGTTCACCTAAAAATTATGTCATAATTTACTCACCCTCACATTATTCCAAAATGTTTCTTTCTTCTGTGGAACACAAAAGAAGATTTTTTTTAAGAATTTTGGTAGTCAAACAGTTGATAGTAACCACTGACATCCATAGTATGGAAAATAAAATACAATGGAAGTCAATGGCTACCACAAACTCTTTAGTTACCAGTCAAAATATCATCTTTTGTGTCTTTGTGTCTTTTTTGAGTAAATGATGACCATTTTCATATTTGGGTGAACTATCCCTTTAATAATGACATTGTTAAGGATAAAGTGTGTATTTTTTTATTTATTTTCCTTTCCTAGCTTAATATGGAGAGACATAAACACAGATCAGTGGTTGGAGAGTGTTTGGAAAAAATAAGATGTTTGAAAACATGACAGAATCTGTAACTTATTTACCATATTTACCTTAACATCTGGACTCCTCTATCCTCTCAGTACTGAGTAAATACCTAAAGCTGCAAGTTACACCAGAACAGAAGGAGAGATGACCTTGTTTCGCCATAACCAAAAGCATAAAACAACTTAACAGGCTTTGCTAAGAAGAAAACTGTGCTCAGTATGATTGTTTTCTCTAGCTCATAACCTCCCTCTTTCCTTCTTGAGGCTAAATAGTTGTAAAAACAACACAAGATGTATGTATTTTTGGATGTATATTTTTAAATGTTGCGGCCATCATGTAAATCAAGTCTCTGGAATGTGAATGACACTAATGTGATCCTGAAAATGTCGAGAACACACTCTCTCTCTCACACACACACACACACACACTGCAGACCTAATCTGTGCTGCTCTGACATACTGATGAATAAACTATGAAGGGAGGAAACTGAACTGACTGTTACACTATTAACATGAGAGAAAGAGATTAAATATAAATGGCTCTGTGATTTCTGCTGTGATGAAAGGTTAGATTGTACGGAAATATTTCCTAGGAGTTTTAAGAGTCAAAACATCTATTAGCAGGCCTTCAGCATGCAAAAAAACACACGGTTGTTTCTGTGCCATGTGGCCCTCGCTGTGACATCTGATGAATAATTCTTGCAGTAGTGCATTGTGGGATTGAGTGAAAGCAACTCAGCCTCTATGAGTTTAAAAACACAAGGTTCAAATTGCTCATTTAAGGATAAAAGGGGAAAACACATACATCTGTGGCCCCTTATGTGACTAAACATGAGTCAGATGCTCCTAGCACATCGTCTGTGCTGTCATTTTCTTCCAGTCTTCATTAAGGGATGTGACAGATGTGGAAGTTCTTCAAATTTAGAATTAATCTTCACCCAAGAGGTAAAGATTGACTCATATGGATGGCTATTTGCAAATACAGCTCTACTTAAATACAGATCTACTAAAAATACAAGCTTTTTTTTAGCCAGCTAAAAGTCGACCCTTTGACTTTATCCTTTAAAGTCAAAATATTAGACTCAGTGTTGTTCCTCACCTCCAAGAGAACCTGGTGCAGCAGTTTGGCAGCATTCTCAGAGACCTTCCACGGGTCGCTCTCCTCCACCAGCATGGCATCCAGAGTTCCTTTCTCCAAAACCACATCAAACACACCATCAGGGAAGGCCAGTCGCCGGGCATCCATGCACAGCCAGCTGAGCTGAGCACAGTCCTTGTGTCTCTCCGCCATACTCTCCACACAAATGCTGGAGTAATCCACATTAGTGATGGAGGTGTAGCCAGCCTGGTACATATCATAGCTCAGAGCACTATTACCACAACCTGAGAAAGAAACAGAGAGTCTGGCGAGTGAAAACAGTTTGAGAGTTATATTACTGATCTTGCAAATAAATGTGGTTGTCACTCTCAACTCTCTACTACATTCAAAAACTGTAAGACCAAGCACAACAGAATAGATCAGAAAGACATGTTTAAAAGTGAGACTTTGAAAAAATGCAAAAGACATCTGTCTGAGACATGAGAGCACAGAAAAACAACAGAAAATAAAAGAAAAAACAATCTGGACTGAAAGTAAGAACACATCTTCTGTGTGAATGATGATGCTAGCGTAGGCCAAAAAATTATTAAAGTGCCATGAAAGTGATAGTTTTGAACACTCTTATATTAAAATGTGCCACCCGTGTGACTTTTTGGATAAAAAGTTGTCAGATGATTCAAAATCACCTATCTAACCAGAGGTGTGAATGACAGGAAGTCACATGTTGTGACTTCCTGTTGTGGCATGGGTGTTGGGCGTCTCAGCTCTTGAGGCGAGAGCAACTTTAATTATCACCTCCTGTCTAATTAAAGAGTGCTTAACGAGCAATCTTACAGAGGGCGTTTAATCAAACGCATTTTCTTTCTTTTTACAGTTCTTCACCTCTGTCTGTAGTCAACACATCGCTCTTCTCACTTAACACTGCATGTAAAGATAAAGTAATTTTTCACAGGAACGTTGCTGCTCTCTCAGTGTTATCTGGAAGCTTGCATGCTGTAGTCTCAGCAGGACGACAGGCGTTTCTCTGGAGGCACCTAACAGTACGTTTAAACCAGAGCGTCTCAAACTCTATTTATAGCTCTTTATAGAGCATATCTCACTCATGCTGCCACTCTTCTCCCAGATCTCATTACAAAACCATTCTGTGCAAGTGTGCCAGTCTGTGCCAACAAACAAAAAAAGGATGTTTTTTTGAGCATATCAAAACCCAACAAGTCCACTTCAGTAAAACAACCCTTAATTTCTGTACAAATACTACTGACTTGCGTCTGTACAAATATTACTGACTCTAGAGATACTAAAAGCTCCTTATGTAAAGAAGAAAATCCAGTATTATTTATACACTATTATAGTATTGATTACATTTTTATAAAGCTTTGCTTGTTATATTTTTCATTTATTATTTCAGTCATTTATTATTTGGTTTTGACTTTTTTGTTGTTTTTATTAAATCTTTAATTTTATTTCAGTTTCAGTATTTTTATTACTTCACATTAAACTTATCTGAGTAGCCAAGGTAGCATTTCTAATTCATCAAATGATTTTTTTTTTCAAATATTTTACCAATAATATTTAACTAAAATGATTTTTAGTTTTAGTTAACAATAACGATACTGAAACCATTATTTATAGTACCAACTTATTTTGGTTTTATAGTAGAAACAACTATGGCCTAACTACGGTATTTTAACTATAGTTAAAATAATTCAAATAATTTCTCCAATCCAATCTCAAGGGTGAAATTTTTAATTTCTGCACCACTACTGGTATCACATGAAATTACAGTCTGTTTGTTTGGAAATAATACATTAACTTTTGGATTTTGGGACAGGACTGTTTTGACCAATGGCAAAGAAGGTTTTCTATTTAGGAAACCTGTCTGAAACCAGCCATTATTTCTCCAATTGTGTTTGGTGCCACTAGAAAGACAGAAAATAATTAGTCAAATATCTTTTTAAATGTTTTGGTGTGCATAGAAACGTTGAACATGAGACAGATGTTTGTGTGCCGTTTATATTGATATGCTGTTTATGTCAAAGGTCAATGGTCATTACGACAGTGTAAATGTGTGTGTGAGTCCAGAGGGAAAGAAAAGAGAGAAACAAATAGACAGAGGGAGTGAGTGTTCCTGAGCTATCAACCGCTGCCCTATCTACTCTCATAAACACTCCTTGTTTCCGCTCTCTCCATGACATCAGCAGCTACACATGGCCTCTGACCTTCACTATTGCTGCCTCGGCCTGGATCCCCCTCTTCAGTGCTTTAGTTGTGGCAACGAGGACCTGGGAATTTCCAGAGCGGAGACACTAACTATCAGGACAGAATGCTAAAGTTAGTCTGGCATATCACACATAGCATTCCTTCATTCCCTGCTCTCTCACTCTCTCCTTCTCCACATAGGGAGACGGAAAAAATGATTCCAATGTCTCAGACAGTCACGAGACACGTCGGACAAACATCTCAAGATCCAGAGACTCGAGCAGAACGTGTCATACACAGGTCTCTAGGTAATATGTCTCTGGAACAGAAAGCAGTCTCTAGGATTCACTGTATGAACACTTTCACCAGTCAGGGTCCAATTTCACAAAACCACCTCTATTTCTTTTTTTTCTGAAAGTAAATGTTTAAATTAGAAACTGTTGGACATCTCAGGCAACTAAACACTCTCACCCGTACTGTGAGTGAGGGTCAGTGGAAGTTTTTATCCTTGAGGAGACAAATGTGGCTCATCTATGCTTTCCTATAATGCCCCAGTGCTGCAGAGATAGTGTAAATGATTTAGCACAATGATGTCATACCAAGTGGAGCATGAAACTTCAAAGTATTACACAGCACCGGCAGAATTAAGACATGACTACAAGCCTCTCAAAATAAACTAGTGACACAAATGTTTAAAAAATAATGAATTGGCTAAGCATAAAATTAGTTTTTGCTGCACAATATTGAATAAAAATGTGATGTGATGATGTGATATGCAATATGATAATTTTTAAAGTGTGTAGTATCAATTTAAATTATTTAAAAAAAGATGTATCCAAATATATTTTTTAAATGTATACCATAACTTTCAGAACTACAACTTACTACCAAAAATAAATAAATAAAGTATTTGATACTTAGCTATAAATGAGCTCAAAAACATTAGATGGATTAACACATTACTCATATCACCCACAATAACTTGGTATAAGCTAACCAAATTAGATCAGTACCAAAAGGAACAGGTTACACAACATGCCTTCATCCTCAAAATCCATTAACAAACCTACACAAAATAAATACTACATCACACAAAATAAATTTTTCCTAATTACTTTAAATTGAAATTAATTTAAGCCTATGTCATATTTTCATAAAGCTGAGCCTATTATGCAGTTTATGGTAATATTCATTTTCATGCTTTTTTTTGTCTGTGTGTGTGTTGTATGATAAACAATAATAGTGCCATTATGTATTTCCATTGGATCACGAAGCAAAACCAGCCAAGAACCACAAATACAAATATCATAACTGGCCACTGAAAAACCTATTGCGATTGTTCACACAACAGACACAACAAAGCAGTTCCTCTGCAGGTCTGTAATGAAAGTACAAGACAGAAACGCAAGAAGCGATACAGATCAGCATCTAAATGAGAGGAAACCCACTGTGTACCAGAAATTATCATCACTTTCCTCTGAATTGTGACTGCTTCTGATATTGGTGTCCTGAACATCCATGTTCTTTCTTGGAAAACCTCTGTGTGTTTTTCTATCTGTAGTATTAACATTCACCTTGATGTTAAATCCATAAAGGCACACACACACACTCTCATATAGTTCCCGGAAATGTCAGCTTCACGGAGGGAGCGGCTCTGTTGCCTTGGAGATGCGAGATAGAGTGCAGCACACCGACTCCCACAGGGCTTTGTTTACCAGCCTCCCAAAGCATGCTGGGAATAGCAGATACACAAAAACACACGAACACACAAGAACTGAGAGAGAGAGAGAAAATAACCATCATCAGCACTGCTGTAGTTAGTTCATAAGAGTGCAAACATGTAGGATGAGAGTAGTGGCGAGCACATGTGCATACGGCTCTAAACATGTTCTTTCCGTCTATGAGCGTGACGTGTCTGTTTATCTCGGTCACACATACAGAGACACTGACATCATGTCACACACTCATTGAAATATTCTCAGATGAACCATTTAACCAAACTAACTCATCGCTAATGAACTTAGAGGTAACTTTTATTGTTACATGGACACCAATGCATGACTGATATTTTTCAACAACAAGACATAACCGATGGAACAGTGTGTGTGAAACTGACTGTCAGGTTCGTACTCTCAGTGTGAAATGTTCCAAATTGTTGAGACAGAGTTCAGACTAAGTACAAACTCACGTCTCTCTGCATTTACATAAAATCACTTGTGATCACAAATATGAAAACACTTCCACTTTTGATCCATATACAATGTATATGAACTCATATAGGCCTATATAACAGAAAATGTGTCTTTATACGTAAAGTAACAAACAAACAAATAAATGGGGTCAGTCAGTAAGAGGAAATTTTAATACTTTTATTCATAAAAGATGCATTAAATTTTTCCAAAGTTACAGTAAAGGCATTTTATAAAAGATTTCAATTTCAAATAAGTGCTATATAAATTTTAATAAATCAAGGAATTATGGAAACAAATGACTCAAAAAAAAAATGTATTAATTGAGCAGCACAGCTGTTGTCAACATTGATAATAATATGAATCTTGAGCTCTAAATCAGTATATTAAGATGATTTCTGAAGGATCATGTGACGCTGAAAACAGAAATGTAATGTAATAATGTGGCTGTTGAAAATTCAGTTTTGCATCACAGGAATTAATTACATTTAAAATATATTAAAATAGAAAACAGTTTTATAAACTGTAAAAGTATTTATAAATATTACTTAAAAAAAATGAAATAAATGCAGACTTGGTGAATACAAAAGACCTATTTCAAAAATATTAAAAACTTACCAACCTCAAACTTTTCAACTACATACACACACACACACACACACACATATATATATATATATACACACACACACACACACACACACACACACACACACACACACACACACGTATGGCAAAAGAAATAACTTGGCTGTTATCATCTGATCATGGGTGATGCATCTGAACTCACACGATCCCAAGAACAACAGCAAGATGTCCTTACATATTTACATGTTTGTTTGTTTTTTTCAACATATACAAAAGTTGATATAAATATGAATTAAATACCTAAAGAAGCTATTTAATGGAAAAGTTTAATTTGCTAAAGTAAGCTTAATAACTATACACATGATTTTCAGTGGTATGTTACCAAAGTAAGCCAAAAAAAATGAGTAGGCACAGTGATGCTCGAACTCACCCAAAGAAAAAGGGAATAAAGAGGTATAGCAGCCAAGACGACATTTCCAATCACCCTCCTGCCAGGCTGCAGTCTGTGCTCACACACACACACTCAACACAACTTCTCACATACTAGTTTTCACAAGAACACAAGGGAGCCTTTATGTGTATTCTCAGGTGTGTTAATATCGTTTTCACTTGAGTGGGGATCGCCGCATAGTATGTGTGTGTGAGTGTCTGTAAGAAAGAGGATGTCCCCTGTTGTTTAAAGTGATATGAATCATTTTTGTAAGTGTTGAGAGAAAGTATGTGTGTGTGTGTGTGTGTGTGTGTGTGTGTGTGTGTGTGTGTGTGTGTTTGGTGCAGAGATAACTCTAGGTGAATTCCTGATGAGACTCAAGGAGCTTTTCTGAACACACACACACGGTTTCGCTGGAGGGGATGTTAGCAGTCGACTCACAGCAGGAGAGAATGAGAGCAGGACGGAGAGATTAAAGAGCTTACTCACCACAATCTGTACACAGAGAGAGAAAGAAAGAGGGATGGAAGGATGAAAAGGAGGTGTGGAGGGCACTTCAGACCTCTTTAACTTCATTGTGACCTTAGTGTGCAGAAGTCTGCATGAATATTCATGCCATCTTTGTCATTTCACGTATATGTGATGATAAAGCTACACATATCCTCTCTACTTGTGTACTCTAGTCGATATGTCTGTATTTCCCATAAGCCCTTGCTCACAGTAAGTGCTTTGTTGTTAGTGAGAGACTGTGTCCTGCCGGAGGGGCTCTCCCTGAATCCTCTCTGCTCTGACAACGGCTACACTGCTGCTTATGTAACAGAATGCACCCTCTTTGGTGTCCAAACTACCGATTCCAATGGATTGGTTGAGTCAGATTGGTTCCTGTGCTAAAAGACATGTACAGAGAGGTTTATTTTACCTGAAGAGTTCACAGGTAGATGACAAATAACATGGTCATCATTTTTTCAACATTCCGAACATATAAATAAAAAATAGTAATATAAATATACATAATTGTATCAAAATACATATATACACACATTTTATTTCTCAAATGTAATATTTACATAATAACAACATTGAAATTTAAACCATAGATATACAATAAAAATTACGTTACATAATATATATAAAAAATAAATGATCAAATTACATCAAAAGCATACATCTTATTTTTTAACACTGCATTGTAAACAATATGTATTATAGTTTAACAGATGTAATACAAAGTTACATTACACATCACAAAGTTTCATTTACATCTATCTGTATCTATCTTGTATAACAGATTTTTCACCTGTTTATTAATAAACAAAGCAAAACAAGTAAAACTTGTCTTATGTTTACAAAAGCAACACCTTTTTGCAGGATTTGCTCAAGCCACAAGATTATCAAAAGTATCATTCACATCTGTAACAAATGTTATGGGACTAATTTCAAAGTATAATACTTATGGTTAGCCATTTTGAAAATGACATGTCATGTCAGCTACCAAGAACTGTAACAGGAGAGAGACATTTACTATGACATCTACAGACAAACTTGAAAACAGACAAAAAACCTTCATGGATATTTGAACATTCCTCTAATGAAGAGCAAGAGAGAGCAGCTGATCTGTGTGACACTCAGTACTGCATCTCTCTTGACATGATATGATGATGTAATGCTTCACACACACAAACACACACACACACAGGTCCCTTAATCTCATCCTTAATGCCTTCTTCTGGCTCAGAATTCACACACACACACAAAATGCCTTTTCTCGTTCTTCAAGTGTGTGACAAGAAATAAGACAGTTGAAGACAGAGAGAGAGCGAGAGAGAGAGAGAATGAAAAAGAGAAGAGGGCAGTTGCATCTGACCTTGAAAAGAGTTTTGATTCGCTAAAACTTTTAAGTATGGAGCTAGCGCACACACTGAAGCAATAACACTGAGCCTAATATTCAGTGTTGACCTCTGCACTTTGACATGCACACATAGGATCATGATTCTGCTTTGACCCTGTAACCCTAACAGAAGTTATTACTAATAACAGAGGAAACAGCTGAGAGTATGTGACCCCTCTATACACAGCCAACAGGCCATCAGCCCTTATTTCTGTTTGTGCCAAATTGAGCTCATCGTAAATATTTCCTTTTATGAGAAGATACATATTTACTGTTTTAGGGTTTAAACCTCAAACATTTCCACCCTCAACTTCTTTCCACGGTAAAGTTTACGGTTTAACATATTAAAGCCTCAAATTTCTCACCTTGTCGTTGATAAATATTTCAGCTTTTTGTTCAAACATTTACTCTTTTGTCTATTTTAGTGTTAAAACCTCAACTCTACTGACTTGATTACAGTTTTAGTGCCCTTTGTCACAAGCGTACTGTAAAATGTCATATTTCAGTTTTAAAACAAACATCTATGCTTGTTTATAGTACAATTTAAAGTTTTTTAAGAAGCTTAGTTAACAATAAATGTACCATTTTAGTGCTAAAAACACAATCATACTGGCTTGTTTATAGTTTTAGGGTCCTTCAAAAGTTTAGTGTAAATTTCAAAGTTTCCATTGTAAACATTTTGACTTATTTTTGTCAAATTAATGTTCAAATATATAAATAATTTGCTGGTTTAAAGTTTAGAATTTTAGAGCTACAACTTCAACACTACTGTCTTGTTTACAGCTTTAGTATCCTTTCTACCTAGTTTACTTGATATGTTTAATCTTGATCTCAAGTCAGTCTCTGGCCTACTTCCATGCAAAAGGATTTGATTTATTAATCTTTTACCAAGTTATCTCTTTGGATGAGTCTGTGTGAGTGAGAAAGAGATTGATTTTTCAATACTACTCATTTACTCCTATTGCAATTTTACTTATTTTACACCATTTTGGCAAAACACATTTACAGTTATTGTCATGCAGATAAATCCCACTAAACTGAAATCAGTTGATGGACACAGATTACTGCAGTACCAATAGGTTTTCATTTGTGTTCATTAGTAAAAGTGAGTCCTCCCGTAATTCCCTAATTAGTGGATGTGTTTGTAACCTCTACAGAGCCTGTGTGGGGTCAGAGCTGCCAAATACCTTCCTGCTCTGCAAACATCCGAAGAACAACACAAATCTTAGCTGACTGGAGCTAAAGGTGAGTAGAGGATGACGTGATAGAGCAACAGACAGCTCAAACTTACTCCGAGATGCGGTGAGAGCAAGAGAAGCTTCTAGAGTTGATTATCCTGTTGCATGTATTCAGAAGAATTGCGGAGGATGTGGAAAAAAAACCCACATCTCTGTCCATCTGTTGGATTTCAAAGCATACAATGTCAAAGTAGACAGGGTATAAGACAAGATACCTGCATGTGCGTGAGAGGGGGAAGGAGGGTGTTTTTTTTTTCTGTGCCTCTGCTTGTCTTTTTGAAAAGGGCAGAGGACTCTGCAGCCTCTGAACTCCCACAGAAAAGCAACTCTACAGAAATACTTTTATTCTGAACTCCACAGACATCAAATCTAGCACAAGAACACTCCACTGTCTAACACCCCACACACTTCAACACTGTACACCCACAAGAGATAAAGCCCAAGCTCTAAAGTTTCATGCCAAGACTTCATTAGAAAACGTGTTTGTGGTATAAACCACAAACAGTACATATCCTTTGCAAAAACAGTAAAAATCTGCCTTGTCGAATTAGAAAAGATTTTAACAAAATAAGAAGGATCATAAAAACTTGCATGTTATTTCTCATTTTGTACTGTCCTAAATAAGCCGTTTTACACACACGTTTAGTCCACAAGACAAAATAATAACTACTTTCACACAAATAAGCCAGTTCAAAAATATACACACTCTTGAATCTTAATACTGTGTGTGGTTACCTGGATGGTGACAGTTTTTATGTTTTGTGATAGTTGTTCATGAGTTCATTGTTTGTCCTGAACCTTTAAACTGCTCAATGTTCTTCAGTAAAGTCCTTCTAATTCTGTGGTTTTCTAGCATCTTCTGCATATTTGAACCCTGGACTATATGATTTTGAGATCCATCTTTTCACACTGAGAACAATGGAGGGATGCATACACAACTATTATATAAGCTGCAAACATTCAATGAGGCGGATAAAAGAAACACTGCATTAAGGGGAGTGTAAACTTTTTTTGAATTGGATGATGAAGGTAAACTGTACATTTTTGTCTTCTGGAAAACATTGTATGTAGCTTCTTAAGGGAAATACTAAAAATATATGATCTTTAAACAAAATAAAAAAGTATATGTCATCCTGTTCAAAGGATTACAAAAAATAACATGCTATTTTATGATCTCTCTTGTTTGTTAAAATCATTAACATCTAGAATTTTCTGCAAGGGAAGATAAACGTATGAGCAGAACTGTATATATACATAAACTGTCACATTTTGTTGGTTGAGACGACTCCATTTTAGGATTTCTAATCAAAAACAGCATACCGTACCTTTTGTTTAGAGGTACAAGAGGGTTTGGTTTTAGTTTTTAATAGGTACTTGGATTTGCCATGACCCAAGCAGATTGTATGAGTCACAGTGTTTGGGAGTTAATCCTGCTGTTTGAAATAGTTAAGATTCCTCTCTGGTTCTATTCAAATCCTGTTCTTTCTTTCAGGACTGAAAAGTAGACTAAGGTCAAAGTCAGTGATCTCTTCTGCACCTGATATCTCAGCAGAATATCTCACTGAGTCAGCAGCGTCTATTTGCGCTGACTGTCATGAATATCCAGCATTTTAATTCAACCACAAACGGTAAACACATTTCACACATAGGAGGATGGATCCATTACCTGCAGGAGGTCAGAGACATCCATGAAGCAGACAGTGTTTTAAATAGTTAGTTAAAAGCTATATTTAAAAATTAGTTGGAACTTGTACTAAATAAATGCATTTTCTTCATTTACAATACTGGGCTATATTAATTTAGGCGAAGTTCTGGGTAACACATATACAGGTGCAGCTCAATAAATTAGAATAGTTCATTTATTTCAATAATTCAACTCAAATTGTGAAACTTGTGTATTAAATCCAATGCACACAGACTGAAGTAGTTTAAGTCTTTGGTTCTTTTAATTGTGATCATTTTGGCTCACATTTAACAAAAACCCACCAATTCACTCAACAAATTAGAATACTTCATAAGACCAATAAAAAAAAAATATTTTTAGTAAATTGTTGGCCTTCTAGAAAGTATGTTCATTTACATACATACTACTGTATACTACTTCATTTACATACATACATACATACTCTGTATCTATCCTCCATGTTTTCAGGGCTCAAAGAAAATCCAGAGTTTGTAATTACATCATTGTGGTAGCAGCATTCATGTGCATTCAACTCATAAATACAATCTTTCCAACTTGACTTTAACATGACTTGACTGCTTCATGAAGCCTAAATCTTTTTGCAGTTGTGATGTATCATTTGAGCTAAATCTAGAGCTAACAAAAAGCATTCACTAACTTCAGCTCAAGTTAAAATCAGCCATCTGTCAAGTAAGAAAAGTATTTGATTCCGAACCCCGCTAATGAAGTAATGACCAGTTTTAGAGTTCATTAAAATGTAATGTTTTTAAGTGTTAGTGCAGAGAGATCTGGCAACAGTATGAATCTGCTGGAGAGGTTGCAGGGGTACAAAGTGGGGCAGAGGAACCAAAACTCTACAGATGCGACTGTTGCTTAGGAACAGATCATTCCATGCCTGATCCACTCACGACAGTTCTTCGTATAAGCACACAAACACAGTCACATGCAGATGAAAGCTTGCCATGCCCACACATTGGCCCCCTACACACGTTTGAGTGTGTATATATGTAAAGTATGTCTTATTAGCGAAGGCAGCTGCTGCTTTGCTAATTAACTCTATTGTTAAAGGATAGAAGGGCTATCACATACAGCCATTATAAAAGAAAAACAAATAAAAAGGGGAGAAATAAGGCGAGAGTGACAGAAAGATGGATGCATTAGAAGGTGACTGCAATGGATCAAGGAGAGAGGAAAACACAGACAGACAGACAGACAGACAGACAGACAGATTGTTTACCCTTAGCATAAACAAACATATTCAAAGAAATATGTATTATCATAGAGAGACAGATAGAATGACAGAACAACAGACAGATAGAACGACAGACATACAGACAGATAGACAGAAAGACAGACAGACAGATAGACAGAACGACAGACAGACAGATAGATAGAACGACAGACAGACAGATAGAATGACAGGCAGACAAATAGATAGAACGACAGACAGACAGAAAGAACGACAGACAGACAGATATAGAATGACAGAACAACAGGCAGATAGAACGACAGACAGACAGATAGACAGAACAACAGACAGACAGATAGATAGAACGACAGACAGATAGATAGAACGACAGACAGACAGATAGACAGAACGACAGACAGACAGAACGACAGACAGACAGACAGACAGACAGATAGACAGAACGACAGACAGACAGATAGACAGAACGACAGACAGACAGATAGAACGACAGACAGACAGATAGAACGACAGACAGACAGATAGAACGACAGACAGATAGATAGAACGACAGACAGATAGATAGAACGACAGACAGACAGAGAACGACAGACAGACAGAGAACGACAGACAGATAGACAGATAGAACGACAGACAGACAGACAGACAGACAGATAGAACGACAGACAGACAGACAGATAGAACGACAGACAGACAGACAGACAGACAGACAGATAGAACGACAGACAGACAGATATAGAATGACAGAAAAACAGGCAGATAGACAGACAGAACAACAGACAGATAGATGACAGAACAACAGACAGAAAGAAAGACAGGCAGGCAGACAGACAGAACAACAGACAGATAGATGACAGAACAACAGACAGAAAGAAAGACAGGCAGACAGACAGAATGACAGAACAACAGACAGATAGAATGACAGAACAACAGACAGATAGGACGACAGGCAGACAGATGTGTCTCATAGTCATGAGCACTGAGCTGCTAAAATAATGCTAATATAACAGTGACAGTAATGCTTATTATAGAATAAACAATCAAAGAGTGTTTAATAAGAAATAAACATTTATGAGCATAAACAAAGCCTTTGTACTAGAATTGTTGTGGACTTCTATTAAAAAAAGAAATCTAGTGATTCTGCAAAATCTATTTACCAAGACAAATATCTCGTACATGTATACATACAGTACTTGGCAATGAACGTGATTCTGATTCTGAAATGGTGCAGGAGAGATTTTCAATTCAAAACGATCACAAGAGTCAGTCATGACAGAAACACTTGAGGTTTTACACACCCTTTTACATCTAGATGAACATACAGCAAAGTGTGAGATGGGTCACATAACACTAATTCCCACACACACCAGAACTGCTGCTCTTGAGAGATTGTCTTGTCTGTTAGTCAGAGGCAAGAGCTGTCAGGAGAACAGAAGATGAGTCGATAGACACAACCTACTTCCTGTGGACAAACGCCATCTGGCCCTTAAACACACCTCCAGAGAACTTCCAGTCCTTCACAGACACACATGCAAACTTCAGTGAATGAATATTGTATAATGCTTCCTGTCTAATGAACAAATATATAACTTATTATATTACTGCATAAATGCTCACAATGAATATAGAATATGAATACTTTGAGAACAAATTTTAACATCCAAAGGAATTTTTATATCAATATAATTTAGTATTTTCATACCGTTACAGGCTCAGTTTGAACAAGCAACTGTATATATTTAATACAATGTATAATTTTTAAGACAAACTTTATGGTGGCTTATGAAAGCTTAGCCAGAAAGTTTGAAGTAGTTAGAAAAGCTTGAAATTTGAAGGTTTTAAATACTCAAAGATTTAAGTAGTTTTAAGTTTGAAGTCTGAAGGTTTTCAGTCTCTCAGACAGAAAGCTATATGTTTGCTACGGTGGTCTTCATTTGTTATGGTGTCTTGGGTGGTTGCTGAATTCTTGCTAGATGCTTGTGTTCTGGCTGATTGCTAGGGAGTTGCTATGCAGTTGCGAGGGAGTTCTGGATAGTTACTACAGTGTGTTGTTATGCTGTTGCTAGGGTGTTCTGGGGCCAGATTCACGAAAATCTTCTTAATAAATAAAGACATTTCTTCTTAAGAATGTTTCGTGAATCCAGCCCCTGGATGGTGGCTAATCGGTTGTTATAGTTTTGTTATGCATTGCTAAGATGTTGTAGCTGTTGTTTTGAGGTTCTGGGTGGTTGTTAGGTTGCTCTGGAATCAAGTCATATATAGAATAAAAAAATGAAAAAATAAACAAAAAGACTTCAACCCTTTTTTAAAAAATAAATAAATAAATAATACTTGTATTCAGCAAATATGCATTAAATTGATCAAAAATGTCTGTAAGTACTTCTAAATTTTTATAATAAAATGTAATTACTTTTTTTTTTTTAACTTTCAATTCAAAGTATCAGTAATGATAATAAGAAATGTGAATAAAGTTTGTGTTTGTGCACACACACAGACACAAACTGCATATTCAATTTCAGAAGGAAATTTAAAATAATTTGGCTGGAAAGCGGAAAGTCAATGCAATGTGAGAAAATTGTGACAAAAACAGGAATGGGGTGACCCTCAAATGAAGGCATGTGGCATTGCATTTAGTTGATTAGGCATATCCACTGTAGACAGCTTTGGCGTTTTGTTGATTATACTGGGAGCAATCTAGGTTTACCACATCAGTCTAGACAGACTAATCTGAAAACTTGTTTTGCAACATCCTCCTGCCCTCTGACCACTGATGTTAAGTGATTCTTGGTTTAAGAGCAGCAGGCAGAATCAATCTTTCCATAAATGGTGAAAAAAAAACATATGGAATGGCCAGACTGGGCACTGGCCCTGGCACAGGTGGAAAAGGAATATCAGAGATGGGAAACTTCTCTGCAGAATCCCAGGTTGCCATAGTTACAGCTCAAAATGCCCCACTCAGTCTAGAGTCTAGTAAAATAAAGTGGAAGTAAAACTAAAACTGACCCAAGATCCATTCTAATGACAATTTGAAGCCAATATAAAGTCTGCACCTATGACTAACTTCTCTCAGCAAACAGTTTATGAAAATCCAGCAAAGACAACCAGGAAACAGATCTAGAGATTCCTGGGAAGGACGAAAGCCTGACTGTGTATGTTAATATAAGTTAACCCAAGAGAGAAAATATACATGTATGGGAGTCAGATCAGATGCATGTGGGAATTGAACACAAGTGTGTATGTGTGTGTGGTTATCAGGTACAGGGTATATAACTCAAACCCTTTCATAAATCACACATACACAAACAGTTTTCTTTCATGTGCATCCGCTGCCCCATTTATTGGAGGAAAGCCCATTTATCATCCGAGCCCCGTTGCCCGGGTAACCCAGTTTATATTCCAGACATGAGTCAGAGAGAGAAAGAAAGAGAGACAGTGAGAGAGAATGAGAGGAATTCTCCCTGATCTGCAAACAAATAGGTAACACAGTTAGAGGACCAACACACAAAGCCAGGTTTCCTACAAGGTCACACATAAGGCATATGTGCACTTTACAAGATCACACTTATGCATAATACAGTGTACATACAAAAAAAACAAAAAACAAAAATCATGAATATAATCTACCCAAAACAGTATCCAACCCACAAAAACACACAGCACACACTTACATATTTGTACACAAAATGCATATTTTTACTAAATCAAACACATTTACAACTATATTGTATGCTTGTACTAATATATATATATATATATATATATATATATATATATATATATATATATATATGCAAAAATATTTTTCAAAATTGATTAAAAAAACAATCTGAGCAACATATCAGCATATTAGAATTTATAAAGCATCCTGCAACACTGATGACTAAATGGAATAAATTAAACTTTAAAAAAAAATTAAAATAAAGTTATTTTATTTTGTAATAATATTTCAAAAAACAAAAAACATTTTAAAAGATCACCATGAAAAAAACAAAACACATTATATTATGTTATGTTTATAACGTATATACAACAAAAACAATGGTTCAACACAAAACTTTCTACACAAAAGCCCACTCATTTAACTAGCAAAATTTTATTTATTTTTTTAAATTGCATCACTATATTCTTATGCTTAAATTGTACAAATGCAAAGCATATGTATATAACCAAAAAAAAAAAAAAAACAAGGTCCAAAACAAAAAGAGGTCACATTAAACGATACAGTAGCACTCTCATTTAACTACCAAAAATGCTTTTTTTTCCAAGACATCACACACAAATATAGTAAAATGCCCTATATTCTTATGCATTTATAGCATGCCAACAAATTGCATTCAAATAACCAAAGCATGACAGATTTTCCCACTTGAGCACAACAGTGGGCAAGCATCGCTCACATGCAACCCAATTCTTCATTCAATTTTTCCAACTTCCATTCATAAACTGCATAGGTTGTGATGGGGGGGTAACCCCCACATGACTGCAGTACCTTCCAGCAGCATTGACTCCTCTCAGCCAATCAGAAAGTAGAGGGAGAGGAAGGAAGATCAAAACAGGCTGGGCAGTGCCAAGGAGATACTGCATAACACCGCAGCCTTTCCTTCCCCCACCATTCATTCATCCACTTCGTTCTTTCATTCATCCCTTCACAGATTCATTCATTCATTCATGTCATCACAGCTACAGCTAATCTGGACCACAGGGCTCGCTCTCAACATGGTGCAGTCCAGGGTTCAGAGCCCGTTACGTGTCTCTGGGGGGTAATGAATGCCAAGAGCAAGAGGAAAAAAAGACGATGCTCGCACTGTGAAGCGAGCACTGACTCACACTTTTTCTGACCGATAGTGACTCATGATTTCTCTATTCAAGACGGTTCATTCTAAACTCAATTGCCTCAAACTCTTCAGGACTTCACTGAAGATTAATTGTGATCATTCTAACGCACAACAAAGAACACTTGAAAGCTTCTCTTTTTCTTTGTTAGCTTGTTCACTGCAGTAGGGTTCAACAGTGAAACCAATAGCAACCAAGAGAGAGTGTGAATGGGGGACCCTGTTGATGGTGCACTGGTATGACTTCAGTGACCACCCTCACACCTCTCTCCTTGATCTTTCCATTCTGTCTGCAATGACTCTAATGAATTTGAGTTTGCCCACTGAGTGGAAAAAAACACTTGAGAAGACATGCTAGAAATACAAACACTAATACACATGTATATACGACTTTAAAGGAATGCTCTGTGTTGATCAACAACATACTATGAAACTCCGCAGAAAATGATTCTGATTCAAACCTCAGTTTGTTAAAAATACAGACTGACATCAATTTCAATGGCCTAACAATTTTAAAAGGAGTATTTCACCCCAAAAGATTATATTCTGTCATCATTTACCCTCATGTTGTTCCAAACCTGTATGACCTTCTACTGCAAACAGAAAAGAAGATATTTTGAATAAAGTTTTTAAAATAACTGTTATTGTCTTAAACAGTGTTTGACCCTATTAACTTCTGTTTTATTATATATAAAGACATTTTCCAAAATATCTTTTGAGTTCTGCATTGGAAAAAATGCAACAACATGACTGAGTAAACTGAAAAAAGAATGACAGATTCATTCCTGTATAAACTGAGGGGTGAGTCATTATTTTCTGCATGCTATATGTATAAATTAATGGCTAACTATGGTAAACTTGTCTTGCAAATGTTATCTGTGAAGACTACTTCTCACAGCAATTATTTGATAAGCCTTAATTTTTTCACATTGAGTATCCTGTTTCACTTGCAAGTTCAAAAATTTGGGTCAGTAAGATTTTTTTAAGAAATTTATATTTTATTTTTTAGTTACAAATAAATACTGTTCTTTTGAACTTTCTATACATCATCGGATCCTGTAAAAAGGAAGGCATGATGGTTTCCACAAAAAAATTTTAAGCAGCACAACTGTTTTTTTTAACATTTATAATAATAAGAAATTATTTGTGTGCACCAAATCAGCATATTAGAATGATTTCTGAAAGATCATGTGACACTGGAGACTGGAGTAATGGCTGCTGAAAATTAAACACTGCCCTCACAGCAATAAATTACATTTTAAAAGTTATTTTGAATTGCAGTGATATTTCATAATATTACTGTTTTCTGATTGTACTAATGCAAACTTGATAAGCGTAAGGAAAATTCTTCCAAAAGCATTTAAAAATCTTACTGACCTCAAACTGACCTTTCAACTGCAGTGCATCTCACATTACTGAACTATGAGTGCCAAACAGAATTGCATGATCTTTTTAACATATACAAGTGTCCATCCTTGCATACAGTTTAATCAGGTCATTAATTAAAACAAAAAACAGCCATGATTTATTTTTTTCTCAAGACCATTTCCCTCCCGCACTAACCATAAAACTAAACACAGTTTTTGCTACTATACCTTTAAGACCATTATATGTAAATGACCTGTTATGCTCAAATAAGCTCCACATGCTAGCACAGTTTACACATCGTTCTTTAGGGCGAGCCAAATTGCTGAACAGACATTGATATGCAAATGTAGTGGTGGCTGTGCCATCAAAACCATGACCACTTTTAGCGAATGAACCGTTTTCACATCTTTGTTTCCATTAATGGTCCAAGTTTCACATATGCATAAAGGTCAAGAGCAAGATGGGATCTGACCTGCCTTTCTCTGTGACAGAATCTGCTAACGTTAACTGTAGGGATTCCACTTCTCCTCATGCAACAAACCGTTATGCAATCACAGAAACTTGAGACACATGCAGCCTGTTCAGGAATCTGCCCTGAGCCACTGCATTATGGGTAAGGGAGGACACTTATGTTTTTGTGGCGGTATCCTTGAGCATGGAAAAATAAAAGACGAAGGCCAGGAAAGAACTTGATGGAGAGAGACCTTTCATAACCAAAGAATCCATGTAAATTATAACCCAATCCCAAGCAGTTCAGCAGCAATTTAGTGGAAGAAAAACAAAAAGCTCAATGGAGAACAAATATTTCATAACCATATGATGAACAAAGAACTACAATATTCAATTCAGCAGCAATTTAGTGGTAAAAGGGTCATGACTGGAGCATTACATAAAAGACGTTTGTTACTTGTGTCAGAGGTCACAAGTGAAGCACACCAGCGAAGGGTGTGTGTAAGAACTCCTCGCCCTGTTCCCGAGTTGAGAAAGGTCACAGAGAGCGTAGCTGTTGTGTTTGTGAGGGTGGACTGTGGAGGAAACATGATATGGATGCAGTAAAGGTGTCTGTGTGGGGAGAGAGAACGAAAGAGAGAAGCAGAAAAGAAGAAATAAAATCTGATAAAAGAAAATCTGTTTATTGTTAAGTATGTGTTTTGCAAAATCCAACAATCTATCTCGAATCTGTCCACATTAGACTAAATCACAACAACTTGTCTTTAAACACTACGCTAGGAACACACTCCATTGATCCAAGATGCATGAAATAAAGCTCAACATTGACCCACACTAGACCCTAAACCAATGTGCTTTTATTATGCCACTTTAAGTGTGTGTATGGTGGTTGATTGATTGGTAATTGGATTGAGATATAGCTGAACCAGTCCTTGGGGGACAGGAGCTTGTGTCACTGCATTGAAGAACAGATCTAGAGCTTAGAGTGCATGTCAGAGGTCCACACTCATCTCTAATACAGCACCAGCTGAATACATATACTGAATACCAATACTGCCCCCCTCGAGTCTGACTATAACACTGCAGCTACAGTAAATCTAAAGATTATGCGTTACAGCGCTGCAGAATGCTTAATGCAAATAATTCACCTCACTGTTTGTCCACCAGATATTACCCTTAAAATAACAAAGCTGGAAGTGTGAATGTTTATACTGCACCAAGAAACCAAGGTTCCTCGTCTAGGCCAACCAGATGATAGGAAATTATTTTTAAGCTTCTCCATGAGAAGTATTTTGTAGGTTCCTTTGGAGAAATCTGGGGTTACGTGAAAATGTTACCAACCTAAATGTAACCATTAAACCTTGCTATCTGAAGACATAGCAACGAATAACTGTTCAATAAATTACTGTTCAGGATACATACTTAAACCACATTTGATCAAAATTTGCTCATTAAAGATACACCTAGTAAGTTCTTTATTTATTTTTCTCTTTATCATCTCAACAGTACCAATAGATTTGGATTGCACTGCACTGTGATTAGATGGCTGAATATCGTTTTAAAAAACAGATTTTTATTATTAATATTAGTAGTAGTTTGGTCTATTGCATGATGCAGCATGTGTCTGGCCCATGAGAGAGTGACCTGCTCCATGTACATTAAAACAGATTTACTAGAAGACTAATAGGGCTTATGCCATTGAACTTTACTGAGCAAGTGATGTAATGCTAAATTTCCACAAATCTGTTCCAATGAAAAAACAAACTCATCTATATCTTGGATGGCCTGAGGATGAGTAAATTTTAAGCAAATCTTCATTTTTGGGTAAACTATTTATTTAAGGCAGATAAAAAAATTCTCACAAATAATGCAGCAGCAACCCCTGCTGACCATTGTGTAATATACACAATTCAACGACATGCGATGGCTCATTATGCTGGTTTTGTTTTCTAAGTGTCTAACTTACCTAGCATCAAAATGTTTTCTTCCGTTCCCACGTGCTATTTGAGCAGATGTTCAAATTTAGTGAAGTCCCCGAACCACTCGAAGCTCTCCTCAGTCGAGTACCGCTCATTCCAGTAATTAACATCTTTATACCTGGCGTTAGAGTCCGGCAAATATTCCATCCTGCTATAAAATAGAAATGAAATGCACACGTGTTATTAAAACATGCGTTGCTGTCACATCTGTTGTTGTGATGGTTTTATAACACGACAAGCCCAGTTGTGTCTGGATCTGATCTGTAAATACTTTGCATAATGTTGACTGACTACACGAAACACGTTTTTGTTAAATACGCTTTCCGACCCGCCCACATAAAAAAATATAAAATAAAATTCGGTACCCGGGCTCTTACCAAGTCAATGTCTTTAACAGTTAAGTTATCCGTTTTACTGTGAAACATGTGCGTCTAAAACACCGAATAAAAGAACAAAAGAAACTACTAGTGGGTATTCTGGGTCTGACTTGACAACACACGTGTCTGTGTGTGTGTGTTTTCACGCATTCTAACCTCGTGGTCATCATGACTCCAAGAGTGGGAATTTAATGCTGTGATGTCAAAATAAAAGTTTATCACAACGCAAGAGGTTGTTTGCTTGACATTGGGAAATTAACCGCACTGGCATAAATCTTGCGTACACTACATAGTTTATATAATTACGAAAAAAACGTGGACACTTGCCATTCGTTTGTTGTTAATATGATCATGGTTACTTGCATTCAACTTGCATTACTTGCATTGCATTTAAAGCTTCATGAACACCTCCTTCTTTGCTAAATAATTCCTCTGCACCATTCGCAGCTTGTAACTGTTTAATTTTCCGCAATTGTTATCCTAATGTTGCAACGATTATGGTGCTGTAAACTCGTGAAAACACAAGCTTGGCAAAACGTTGATACAACGATCCCAAACTATTTAAAAACGGCAGGGCGACACTACAATAAAGTAAATGTTAAATTGAGCAAAATAGTAAACAATTAGTAAAACAATCAAAGCAACAAACATGACATTTAAATTTTACATTAAATAAAGCTATTTTATGGACTAAACAGCACTCAGCACAACACCCCTCCATACAGATTAAATATGAGAGAAAGGAGGGCGGGGAAAGAGAATTTCAGTACTTTTTAATTTAAAAAAAATCATTTTGCCATAAAAGTATATGTTTAGTCGCCTTTAAAGTGTCAGTAAATTCTATTGTAATTAATACTTTTTGCTTTTAAATATTTATAAATCCACCCCCTAGCGCCCTCTACTGATCAGTTGGGTGTGGCGTTTGTGAGTGGGCGGAGTACTTGGAGTGATGACGTACTTCCTTTGACGCGCGCTGTGTTAAATTCAAAGCTGCGACTCAAAATGTTCAGTCAGTCCAGTCTGCTTCATACGGATAAGTTCTTCTGGTTGCGATTTGTTGGGAATAAAATCGTCTTTTTGTACGGTGAGTGTTTGGGTGTGTTGTATTATTTATTTCAACCTTAGGAAGTGTGTAGCCTAGAATACATTTTTATTTGCCTGTTTATTCTGTGGCTAGCGTAGCATGCTAGCTTGCCTTGTCAAACAAAACAAACGTGTTTTGCTTAAGTATAATGTTAACGGAAACAAACATTTTCCTATATTTTGTGTTTATGTTAGCCAAGATGATGCATTAAAGTGTTAGACCGTACATTTATAGGGCAGACATTTTAGGCTTGATGTAACTTAGCCGTGTGTGTTTTTCTGTTGCTGCTCTGCAGCGGTTGTTCTTACAGACCAGCATGTTTATATTCACTGGTTGTTGTTTAGGCGTGCAGAGATGTCGTGGGATTTTATTGTACCGGTTTGTTTGGACGATCTCGTGGAGTCTGGTGCTGTTAACCAGTATGTGGTTCAGGATGTGTTGTCTGCTAAACAGCTTCCCTCTCACATCAACAGTAAGTGCTGAGCACCCTTTTTGTCTGCTATGAAGGTTTTAAAGTAGCACTGAGAAGTCAAGGGCCCCTGTGCATCCTGGAACATTTTGACACAGCAAGTGTAGACACAACAGTATATATATATATATATATATATATATATATATATATATATATATATATATATATATATATATATATATATATATAAACTGAACCGTATACAATTTTCTAAGCCTTAGAATAAACTAAGCAGAAAATTAATCATCAAATGCAAACAAGTTGTCCATAATAACCGTTATTACAGTTTGTGATAATGTTTTATTTATCAAGAGTGTTACAAAACCCAAAAATACCATACAATTCCTTACAAGAAACCAATATGGGAATAACAGTCCTGCTAAATGTCCAACTGATGGAGGAAAACAACAGGAAATAGCAATGTTATAAATATATTTTTATCTGTATTAAACATTAACCCCATGTGTTACGGTGATTTTGTCTAAGCATAATTTTCTGTATGCAGAAAATTGTCGCACAGTGGATGTGGCAGTGAAAGAAGACATGCTGGAGTTGCTGATACAAGGTTGGAATTTCATAGTCAAACTTCCTTTTCACCAAGTCATATTACTTCTAGTTATTTGCAATTAATCAAAACTATATTTTCCACAATGTATCATAATGCTCTCTATTTTCAGTGGTCAGAGGGCTGTCGGTTTCCCTGCCGACCCTTCTCATGTCAGGCTCTTTATCAACCGTGGACCGCAAACAGCAGCTCAATGCCGTGAAGATGAGTGTTTTTCTTCTTTGCAAACTCACAGAAACAGTTGAGAGTGACTCATACAGGGAGACTATCGTCACGGCACCCAGCAAGGTACTGTCACATCTTAAGAGTCACATCTTAAGTTGTTTATACCAGTGGTTCTCAATTCCAGTCCTCACAACCCCCCGCTCTGCACATTTTGTATGTATCTCTTATCACTTCAGACATTTGTTCTGTTTGACTGTAAGTGCCCTGCAAAGTGGACTTCACAGGATAATCGGCCCTGATTCCAGTTTGAAGGGAGCATATAGTTTCTATTCAGATCGCCAGGACTGGAAATGAGAACCACTGGTTTATACTTTGCCCCATGATGAGAACAAGGCAAATACGAGCTGATTGGCTGGGATCTTGTGTTCTTTTGCTCTCTGACTGGTGGGTAATCTTGGCAGAGTAGTGGAGATTGGCTGCGCTGCTGTAAGGGCCCACCCATATTGATGCTGGCTGTCAAGCATAATACAAGTCTCCTTCAGAAATGGACATTTGTGGATGATTTGGCAGCTTACAGTGTGTGTGTTTGAGTATGTCCCGTGTGTGTGTGTAAATGTGTCAGTCAGCAAAGAGTCACATCTCCTAATGGGCCTTCCAGCTGTGAATGCTTTCTTTGGTAATCTGAGGGCAACAACTATTGTTTCTAAGCTTGTTGATTTTAGTGTATGCACCATAATAAACATCTTTGTGTTTGTCTCAGGGTCGCAAGAAGGATAAAGTTGCCGGAAAAGGTATCCTGCAGTGGGACAGTGAGAGGGAGAAAGTTCTTCAGTGTTTGACTCAACTGCTGCAGCTGGACATTCGCACACTGTGGAGTCTGTCTCTAGTGGAAGAGGAGTTTGTCAGGTAAAACACTCAGTATTTCCTCTTAAAATGTCATCCTTTCTCGGTTTAATCTTTTTAGCTCTGTATGTCTTAATATATCATTATGATCACGTGTCAATTTCTACTTCTCTATTGTTTGTCAATTTCTATGTAGCTGTGTGACATGCTGTTGCTATAAACTCCTGGAAAACCCCACCATAAGCCACATGAAGAGCAAGTCCACCAGAGATGCCATCATTCATGTGCTGGGAATCATGGTGAAGAAATACAATCACATGTTGGGTAGGTTTATATGTACACATCACCACAAACCCATGAATGGGTTTGCAATGGTGTAGATGTTGAGCTGAGTTGTCCTGGATATCTTCTCTTTCCTGTACAGGAGCATGTGTGAAGGTGATTCAGCTCTTGCAGCACTTTGAGCAGCTGGCGTCAGTATGTGCTCAAGCTGTTGCTGCCTGGAGCTTAGAGTACGGGGTCAAGGCCATTGTCGGAGAGATCATGAGGTGATACTTAATAACCTTAGTCCTTCTTGTATTTGTGATACTTTGGTATGACTGCTTATACAGTGGGCATATACAGTCTTCATTTCAGGCTGCAAAGCAACAGAATGTGATTAAATTCTTTATTATACTCACTGTATCATGTTATATCTGTGGTAGTAAATACTTATAGTCTATGTTAACGAATGGGCATTTCCAGTGTAGCAGCACTCATCAAATGATATTATTTTACTTTAGGTGTATAATTTAAAGTTTAATTAAGGTTGTTATTAATTATTATATCTTTTGGCTTGTATCTATCAAAATCCAAAGAAATAGATTTTTCCATGTATTTACCACTATATATTTACTTAACATTTTAGGGTTGTGTTTCCAGCAAAGTAACTATTTTGATTTTAATGTAACATCTTATTACAATTATATTTATTATACTGCTCACCCATGACGATTTTCATCTAAATCAAATCTCCATGTGTGTGTTTCAGAGAGATTGGTCAGAAGTCAAGTGAGGAACTAGCCAGAGAAGGTTCAGGTGTGAAGGCTTTTTCCAGCTTTTTGTCTGAACTCAGTACTCTTGTACCCCGAAAGCATAATCCCCAACATCAGTGTTCTCCTTACACACCTGGAGGGAGAGGTACAGTCACATGTTCTCTTTCATCACTTCTTTCATTGGATTCTTGCCCGGTGATGAGACCAAGGCGAATATGAGCCCATTGAATTAGAGTCTGAGCTCTCCTGTTTTCCTAATGGCTGGTAATCTTGGCTGGGCAGTGAAGATTTGCTGTCTTGCTGTAAGGGCCTGCCTACATTCAATAAGCCCCTTCCTCTGAGTTTTCTATCCTTTGAAGAAATGGGGAAGAAAAAGGGTGGGGCTTACAGTGTGTGTGTGTGTGTGTGTGTGTGTGTGTGTACGGTCACAGGTTGAATCTTAGTTCTCTGCAGTAATTCTTTGGGCATTGAGCTCTCTCTTTGGTAATCTGAGGGCAATCATTTAAAACAAAGCTTTTTTCAAAAGCAAAGAGTTTCAGAGCTTTACTCTTCTTTGTATGTGTGTGTGTGTGTTCTGTTAACATGCTGTTTGTGTTTGGACAGAGTCCGAGTCTACGGGTGGCTGTGTGTGAGGTTCTTGGTGAGGTTCTTGTCCGAGTTTTTGTCTGGTGATAAGATGGATGATTCTGCTCGTGCAAGCCGAGATCGTTTCCTGGACACGCTGCAGGAGCACATCCATGATGCCCACTCACATGTCCGAGCATGTGTGCTACAGGTCTATGCACGCATTGTCAACAGCAAGGTTTGTGGGTTGTTTTCCCTTTTATCTTAAGCAGAAATTGAAGGGTTTTATTCTTGGATGCTCTAAGATATAATCCTCCCCCCTTTCCAGGCCTTGCCGTTATGCAGGTACACTGAAGTTATGGAGCTGACTGTTGGGTGTCTGGGTGATAAGTCTGTCCATGTGTGTAAGAGTGCTATCCAGCTGCTGGCTGCCTTCATTGCTCATAACCCTTACAGCTGCAAGGTACAAACATGCTCAATTAAAACATCTGGTAGATGCACCTACCATTCAAAAGATGTTAAGTACTTTTATTCAGTGAGAATTCATTCAATTAAAAAAAAAATATATATATATATATATATATTAGGGATCGACCGATATGCATTTTTCAGGGCCGATGCCGATACCGATTATTACAGATCAAGGAGACCGATAACCGATATTTTGAACCGATATGTGTCTAGTGTAAAAATGAAAATTAATGTCAAAATTAAGAATAAAAAGGCCTCTGACAAAGACTCTCTTTAAATTATTTTAACACATCTTTAATTCTGAGAACTGTTCATAATAACAACATTAATATTAATAATAACAACAAACATAAAAAGTGCATCAGCAGCATTCTGTAAACTAAGTAAAACTTGCATCCATCAGCAGCATCCTATAAACAAAGTAAAACTTAAAGCAAATTTAAACAGCAACAAATGAACAAATAATGGAAAATAAATGTAATCTCTCTCTCTCTCTCTCTCTATATATATATATATATGTATGTGTGTGTGTGTGTGTGTGTGTGTTATATTTAGCATTTTATTTGCAACCCAGAATTGCATTAAAATCACACACAACCCATATTGTAATGGTGTTTTTGCTGTGTTTGCGTTTTTTTTTTTTTGATGTGTAAAATGTTTGTTTGACTGTTTATTACGGCGATACAAACTAGGAAGTATACAGGACAGCGTCATCCAGAAACGTGCAATGTGAGATTATTGACAATTTACGTTATTAGCATAGGTTCAAATGAGAGAGCGCGGCCGCGGAGATAACTAAATCAGGAATAGGGAGCTCGCGTCGCGTCAGGGCGTCAGAGCTCGCGCTTGATGCCCTTTCAGCTCTTCAAAATTGCATAATGGTAATTCTGAATCTGTATGATAAATTATTTTGCAATCATGTTAGAATAAAGCAATATTTCTCCAAATATGCGCAATTTTTTTTGACTAAGAGCCCTAACGGAACGGACGCTGTTCAGTGAAGCTATGTGAACAACACAAAAAAAAAAAACCGAAGCAGACGTGAGTGAATTCATTCGTGTTGATAATCTATTCACAATATAACGTTAAGTTGGCCGAATGGTGAGAGAAGTAGGTTTTAGTTTCACTATCTCAGCACTGATGTGATGATCCGTTAAAGCATATCACTGCAATGACGGACATTGACCGGGAATTCACAGTATAATAACTGAACGGGGCTTGTCATCATAAATCGATTATATTTAGGTGTTTTGCAACTTCAGTGTAGTGATTTATTGCAACTTCGGGAACGTTTACTGCATTCTTACCTTCGAGAGATAACTTATTGATGTGTGATGATGAGCACTGAAGCAGCTCCTGTGCTTTCGGTGTGAGAGCGGAACATTTTCAAGCCGCGCCAGCCGTATTGATTGGCCAGGCTCGTGACTCCCAACAAATCAGACGGACGATGGGCGGGGCTTAGTCTAGGCCACAGAGCTGTGCGCTCTGACTGAGGTGGCTGGATCAGTGCCAGATCACGCATTTCAAAATAAAATGGTTTTATCGGCAAATCGGTTTTGAAAATGGCCGATGCCGATAACAATAAAAATGCTTGATATCGGCGCCGATAATCGGCCACGCCGATAATCGGTCGACCCCTAATAAGGTGCCGATAATCGGCCACGCCGATAATCGGTCGACCCCTAATATATATATATATATATATATATATATATATATATATATATATATATATATATATATATATATATATATATATATATATATATATATATATATATAATATATTCACAAAAATATTAAGCAGCTTCTTTAAAAATTAATCTTACTGACCCTAAACTTTTAAACACTAGGGTACCTAACTATTTACTGTGATCAAATGTATCTGCTTTTGTTTTCTCCATGTCAAGTTGAGCAGTGTGGATCTGAAAAAGCCCCTGGAAAAAGAGATGGCCAAATTAAAAGAGATGAGAGACACCCAGAAAGAGCAAGTGCCCGGTATGTATCTTTTCTAACTGCATTGCTCCTTTCAGTCTTTTGCTCTAGTCTGCCTGGAGTCACTATCAGTGGCACTGCAGAAATTTTTTCCAGCTTTAAGATTTTAGCTCTGTGTTTGTAGTTGCAGTCATCACTGATCTTTGGGATGCAATGAAGCCTGAGGTGGAGATGACCATGAAAGCACAACTGGAGCCTGGCAGTGAGGAAGAGGAGGATAAAGATGAGCAGACAGAGGGAAAGGAGGAGAGAAGCGAAAGAGACACTGCTTTACAAATCGCACAGCTTCTCCGGGAAGGCAAATACAGGTTTTTGTAAATTAAAACGCAAATATTCTCATACATTACTTCTGCACACAGACATGCAATGTGTTGTTTAATTGTGTGTAGGAAAGCTGTTGGTCTGTGCATGCGGGCTCACTCCCTGTTCCCAGAGTCATCGTTCTTCTCAGATCTGGCCGACTTGAATGCAGAAACTCTCATCAACACACTTGCAACACTTTTCAAGGGTATGTGTTACTTCAAATAGTCTTCTAAACTTCCACATTAGATTAGATGATTTTGCTCAGGTCCAGAGCAGGAGACACCTGAAGCCATGTCGAGCGATGCTCCACCCACCCCTCAGAAAGAGGGTGGAGAGAGTGAACTAAAGAAGCAGGAGATGTTGGTTCAGTACTTGAAAGACACAGAAAGCTTCGCTCTACAAGTGGAAAGAGCCATCGCTGTCATTAACAACATGCTGTACTGGAAAACCACTACAGGTGATTACTATGAGTTAAATGACTGTCTGGTTATAGGGTTGGGAATCGTTAGAAATTTTTCAATTCCGGTTCCGCCTAACGGTTCTGATTCCGATTCCGGTTCCATTAAAATCATTAAACGACTATTAAAAAAATAGTGGTAAAGAAAAATGCACAATACTCAACTACTCAGTGAGTATTGATTATTGCTAGTCCATCAATCAGCACGTGCTTTAAAGTTGATGTTTTTTACACTATCAATCACATTTTGCTGTTTGGCCAAATAGTCCCTTGAGGGCTAAAACACTTGTTCATTTCCCTAAATTAATAAAATAATAAACTGTTATACTTATAACCATGTATACACACACTCCATAAAGCCCCTATTTTACAAATAATAATGCAGTCAGGAGATGGTGTGATGCAATGAGTTGTTTCCACATTTTTAAACATTTAAAATGCATGAAAATAAATATTTTCTATCACTTTATCACTCTTGAAATTACCTGTACACTAAATAATCTAGCTCTCATACTTGCATAACATTAGCAGTCTATTTATTTAGTGGTCCAAGCTGAAGTCAATATGTATATTAATGACAATATGGGACAAATATAATGTAATTCAGTGGCGGCAGGTGCTGCGCACTGGCGGTACATGTACAGTCAGACAAAACAACGTACAGTTATCAAAGGCGTGAGTGCACGTACAGTCGTGGGAAACGTGTTCGGCAGTTAAAGACACGATGCGGCTTGGAGAGTCTGTGGAGTGCCCATCATTGGAAACAATGTGCTCCATAATTAAAGAGGCAGGGTGGCGTTTCTGTTTGGTTTGTAACATCCTTTACGGGAAACGCAGAATCGTCAGAACACCGGCACAAGGCTGCTCACAGCGCTTGGTCACATGTCGCACCAGAACCGTTTTCGGAACCGAAACTTAGAAATTGCTCACGGTTCCAGTTCTTTTCTCGGTTCCCAACCCTACTGGTTTATATTAAATCGGTACGAAATGAAAATTCACTCTATTTTCTAAATGCATTAATTTTCATCCATTTACCTTTTAGTCAAAATGATGTAACTCGATCTTCTGGTGAAACAAGACTTATCTTTCGTGACATGCCAAACCTCCCCAATCATCTAGTCCCGTTTCTTACAATTGACTGCTCTGCCTCCAACCAGTTAACAGGTTGACAATGTGTAGTTTCCTCTCTCTCTCTCTCTCTCTCTCTCTCTCTCTCTCTCTCTCTCTCTCTCTCTCAGTTGTGCAGGAGGCCATGCAGTTCTGTGTCACAGCATTTGAGTTTGGTGTGGCCGACTCCGTGTGTGGAGTCAGAAAGATGTTGCCTCTTGTCTGGTCCACTGATGTCACAATCAAAGACGCTGTCATCCAGGCTCACAGACGCCTGTACCTCAACCCCCCGGTGACAACACCAGGTCTGCAAACATTTAAAATCATTTCATAAGGATAAAGGAACACAGTTTGATTATACTGTAGCTCAACTGGCCTTTTGTGTCCATCCATCAGGGCAAAGGCTCAGACTCTAGTGGATAATCTGTCAGATCTGATGATCGATGCTTCATTGGGGACCGTCCAGTGTCTGGAGGAGATTGTGACCGTTTTTTGCCCTGCATGTGAGCATTGCCACAATTTATTCTTCTTTTGACAAAGAAGAATGTATTTATTTATTTATTTTTTTTTTTTTTTTTTTTCTCTCTCTTGGTGCAGGTCCAGGAGTTTTTCAGCAGTGAGAGTGCCCTGCAGACTTCACAGTGGTGCAGGTTCTTTGGGAGAGGTTCTCTGGTAAACGAGAGACTAAAGCACTTCACAGGAGAGGTGCAGTACTATTGCTGGGCATGGCAGCACGGTGAGACACTCAACTCTTAATGCTTCCCAGATGTCTTAGAGTGTTTAGTTCAAACGGCTGATTCATCAGAGGGTCTTCCTCTGAGTCTGCACTTTCGTGACGTAATGCCACATTGACTGTCAGGTAGAAGTCTGCTGTGTGAGCACCCTTTTGAACGCTAAAATGACGAATGGGACACCCTACGGTCTTGTGGTTTTTAAATGACATGCTCGCGGCAGCCATTGTAAGTCTGCAAGTGCACCATGAAGTGTTCCATTTGGGACAGGGCCTTAGAATGATTCTGTTGAGCTGATTTAATGTCGCAGCATAGTGAAAATGTTGCCCAATGATGAGACCAAGGCGAATGCGAGCTCGTTGGGTAAGAGTCTGAGCTCTTCTGTGCTCCTATTGGCTGGTAATCTTGGCTGGGCAGGGGAGATTTGCTGCTTTGCTGTAAGGGCCCGCCTACAATAAAGCGTGTTCTTCCTATCAAGCTCTTCCACAGAGAAATGCAGGAGAGATTTGGGAAGAATGATCATAGTGTGTGTGTGTGTGGACACAGGTCGAAACTCAGTTCTCTGTAATGTCCAATGAGCTATGAGCTAGTTCTTTTGTAATCTGAGGGCATTCTTGTCTTTATCATGTTAAGGCATGGTGTGCATTATTTCAATCTGTAATTTCAGTTTGTGTGTGTGTTTAGTGCTGAGAGGGAGGTGGTTCTCAGTAATTTGGACACACTCTGCTCTGTCGCTCTGGGTGAGAAGGTTGCAGAAGATTATTTGCTGGCTCGGGACACGCTCATCACCATCGCTAACATAACAGACCATGTGAGGGTATGTATTTACACTTTATGTATATACTAATACAAGTTTTTTTTTTTTTTTTGTCTCTGTTCACTAAGTCTACGTTTGTTTGTAATACAGTAATATTGTCAATTACTATTATAATTTAAAATTGTTTTTTTTTTTTTTTTAATATATTTAAAAAATGTATTCCTTTGATGCAAAGTGAATTTTCAGCAGCCATTACTCCAGTGTCACATGATCCTTCAGAAATGATTCTAATAGGCTGAATTGTATGCTCTTGTGTGTCTCAGCAATCCAAGGGTGTTCCCTTTAGGCTTCCTGTGGACCACCATCTCTTTAGCTGTCTGTCCCAAGCCATCGCTGATGGTATGTTCTTTTAGCTCTTTTTGCCATTGTTTACACATCTCTTACTAGCTTTTGTCTTGGGTAATCTGATCACAAGTTTTGGTTGGTTTCTAATAAAATGCTGTACCAAAAACTTCCCCCAACACATCCTTTTTTGTTTTGTTTTTCCTCCATGTGAGTACATGGTCCTTCATTGTTTTGGAAATGTTAGCTTTTATACTGCAAATTGCAAAGTGCCCACATGTGTCCCATAAAGGGGACATCAGATGCAAAATTCACTTTTACATGGTGTTTACATATAAATGTGTCGTAACAGTGTGTGGACATAACCACCTTACAATGATTGAATAAAATCCATCCGCTGGATGAATTTTTTTTATATAAAATCCCTCATGTGGTCTTTCTCTTATTCACCACTTTATTTTTTTTTTTTTTAAATCTGGTTTCTTTCATACGTTTCTGCTGTTTGGTAACAACTGTACCTTCATTTGATCAGGAGTAGTCCAGTCCGACCCCCATTGGCAAACCTTCATGGAGCAGGCTGTCCGTCTTATCTACTTTCTGGCAGAGTCCCCTGACCAGATGTGTTCCCGCCTTCTCCAACGGTCTTCTCATCTCCTATTGGAACAAATCACAGAGGGCGGAGAGCCCAACCAATCACAACTGCAAGAAGTCGGGTCTCAGGGCTCTGAGGAGCAAGGTAATGTCAGCACTACTGTTGAAAAATTTACAAGAGGTAATTACGCTAAAATGTTCATATAGAAAACATTTAAATTGTAATGTTTCACTATATATCTTAACTGCTTTTAATCAAATCAGTGCAGCCTTGGTGAGCATAAGAGACCCTGATCTTTTGTGTACATTTGTTTATGATTGCAAAGGTAACATTCCTGTTCTTTTTTTCTAGTGAATTGCGTGAGCTTGGCTCAGGTGCTGTCACTGTGTGGAGCTGTGGCCTTCTGGCAGGTGTCTCACCTTGAGAGAAGTGTAAGCTCTGAGCTACGGAGGAGGAGGGGAGAAAAGGAAGAGAAGGAGGAGAAAGAGAAGGCACCTGCCAACAAAAAGGTTAATGATGACAGTCCACTGATCGGTTGTTACCTGTTTTCTTTACAATCACATTTAAGTGTTGCCCAAAGCTTACTGCTGCAGACTGATGTAAGTGTCATTTGCTAGGAGGCTAATGACAGTTGTGTGGAAGAGGAGCTCGGGCTAGTGGGCGCCTCAGCTGAGGACACTGAGGTGGAGTTTATCCGCAAGATCTGTGAGACTGAGTTATTAGCTGGTGAGCCCATCTAGAGAAACTGTTTGCTTCACTATTTTGACACGTTTTAGCTTGGAATAAAGAGAACTAGGTGCATCATAATTTTATGTTCTTACCTGATTCACAAAGCACTAAAGCACTGATACTTGTTTAACTGTGGTCTCTCTTTGCAGAAGGGAACATGTTGAGTGCATTTTTGCCTTTGCTGGTGAAAGTTTGCAGCTCTCCAGGGAAATATTCCCACCCTCAGCTCACCACTGCTGCCTGCCTGGCTCTGTCTCAGTACATGATGATCAGGTATTTCTGCTATTGTTTTATATTACACTAACATTACTGTTCAAAGGTTGTTTGTTTTATAACTGTTTTTGAAAGAAGCCTGTTATGCTGGCCCAGGCTGTAATTTGATAGTGAAAATAACTGTTTTGTATTAATATATTATAAAATGGAATTTGTTCCTGAGATGCAAAGCTGAATTTTTAGCAGCCATTACTCCAGTCTTCAGTGTCACATGATGCTTTAGAAATCTTTCTGATGTTACTATTCCTCTTGAACTTTTGAATGGAAGTTTATTTGTTGTATTATTGTACTTGTTTCTTTAACCATACAATATTAACATCCTTTGTCTATTTCTCTAGTCTTTCTGTTTGCAAAGACAACATCCGGCTGCAGTTCACCGTACTGGAAAAATCCCCACTTTCTGTTGTCAAGGCCAACACAATTGTTGCTCTTGGTGACCTAACAGTCCGTTTTCCCAACATCCTGGAACCCTGGACGCCCAAACTTTATGCCAGGTAAATTGCACCAAAAGATCAAACAACCACTGGTCTAGGGATGTTTTGCATAATCAGTTATTCTAGTTTATTTTAGTTCCTGCTTAATCTATTACATTGCAGTCATTTCATTTTGGGGCACTCCACTAATTTAACCTAAATGGGGTACTGTATGTGATGAGAATGCATCTGTGCGGCTGACTGCCATCATGGTTTTGACCCAGCTGGTGCTGAAGGATGTGATGAAGGTCAAAGGTCAGGTCAGTGAGGTTGCAGTGCTGCTGCTGGACCCTGAGCCACACATCGCCAGCCTCGCTCTCAACTTCTTCAACGAGCTCTCTGCAAAGGTAGCTGTTCCACTGCAGCTCTGCTGTCTCTTTTTCTCTCATCCCCTCATGCCTCCCAAGATGAGATGCCCTAATTATAACTCTGACTTTTTTTTCTCTCTCAGGACAATGCAATTTACAATCTGCTGCCAGACATCATCAGCCGATTATCTGATCCTGAACGTGGAATGAAGGAGGAGGACTTCAACACCATTATGAAGTGAGATATGATTTATGCTGCTATTGCACTTTAACTTATTCTGCATGACAAACCATAAATCACTTCTATTTAACTTTCTCTTTCAGACAACTCTTCTCCTACATCACTAAAGAGAGACAGACAGAGAGTTTAGTGGAGAAGCTCTGCCAACGATTCAGAACCGCAAAGTGGGTATCAGACACACACACAATATGCTATTTGCTTTATTTTGACCCACAGTCTCCCAATGGAAACAGTTCTATAAAAACACCTTTCCCGTTCATCACCAAATCAGAAAAGTTTAACCTGGTTTTAGAAGATTTTTCCATTATTTTGCCTACTTCAAACATGTCCAAAGATAACTTAGGCTAATGTAGTTACCCAAAATCAAATTTAAAAATAGTCAATGAGAGCAGTTTCATGGTGCACCGGAAAACATAGCTAGAACAACATTTGTCAGAATGGGCTCCTTTATGGCAGATGATCAGTATGAAGGACCATGTCTTCCTCTCTTATGTGATCTTGTTCTGTCTCCTGTTTGCAGGACTGAGCGTCAATGGGCAGATCTGGCCGTGTCTCTGTCCCTGTTGTCTGTGTGCGAGCGAGGATTGATTAAGATGGATGAGTGATTGGTGTGTTTGTTTGATTGATAATCTCTGTGAGTGTGGTGTATATGAGCCTCTTGTGTATTTTGGAGAAAATTTTTGTCGAAGAGCCAAATCACAGTTCAAGGTACTACATTTGCGAAAATGTGGCAGCTAAACGGTGTACTTTACACAAGTGTACACACAGAGCATTGATCATTACTTGGTGACTGTTGAAAGTAGTGGTGTTTGTTTAGGCACAGGTTGAAGACTATGAGAAGCGTTTGACAGCCGTTCACACTAAAGGGCTGGAGAATGTGGAGAGTGAGGAGAGCGGACACCAGATCGGAGACACACAAAGTCAAAACCTACAAACGCAACAGCCACACAAGAGCGTGCGCAAAACCACACGAGGTGAAGAGATCGAGCAAATCTGATCTCGCAAAAGAAATTGATTTTATAAATTCATCTCAATGTGTATTCACACAATTCATAATGCATTCATCTCTATATCCTTCAGGAAGTGGAAAACCGAAGTTAGATGACAGCGACCTCGTAACCCCAAGGAAATCTTGCTCTCGTCCCAAACCTGCAATCACCTTCACCAGTGATGAAGAAGAGGGTCAGTCACTTTAACATGATTATCATTTAGATATTTATTCCAAGTTAAATGTGCAGTAAAGCCTTATGCTTCATTTCTATTCTTTTTCAGATGCTGTCATGGCTGAGAGTGAGATGCCCAAAGTGACAACACCCATCACTCGCACGCGACGCACTCGTCTCAGACACTGAGCACTCTTTTTCAGAATATCCAGCTTTTTGTAAATACCTCTATCATGTAATTTGGTTTTAGACAGATGAGGTCTGTGACTGTCATTTTTAATTGTTTAATGTTTTAGTTGCCATCAATATGGTATATCTGTTTTTTTAATTAAACGTTTTTGAACCACAATGGCTCTGAATTATTTTTTTTTATGTTCGTTCATATAAATGTTTTTGTCATTTCAGTTTTTGATGAACTGCATTTAAAATGGCAGTTTTCACACGTTGGGTTTTAAGATGATTTACATGCTTTTCAACTTGAGTAGAATTTATGAATAACCATGTAGTGTGGAAATTGGAGGAATGTCACGTTTACATCTGGTTAATCTGTTTTAACTGAAGGTGTTTAAAGTGTTTCGATATGGGACTTTAGTTGTGTAGGCAGTCATTCCTGCTAAGCTGAAAAGATTTGTTGTCTGTTTTCATGGAGCTGAACTGTGTTTGGGCAGCTTTTATTGCATCTGTAGATTCTGCAGTGCTTGCGTTTTCTTGTATAGAATGCTGTTTCTTTCTTAGAAGTTTGGAAAAAAATGACGGTTAAAAGGCCTGACTCCGAAAATGAGATACTGATCCGTGTGAAAGTTTCAGTTGTGTCACTGACTAATGTAGGGTAAGAGAAACGACCTCAGTTGCTTTAGTTTTACAATGTCGAGGCCACAGTTAAAAACTTGCTATGAATTTATGTGCTTCTCAAGAGCCTTTTTAACCACTGTGAAAATCTCCAAGAAGAATGAACTGCATGAGCGAGGTCGGTGGCTGCAAATGTGCAGATTTAAAACATCTGCACCAAAAAACTGTGATTATGAGAGCATGAGACAAGCTTACAACATACGAGTTCCTCAGCGCTTTCATTTCGCCAAAGACATGCACGAGCAGTGGGAAACAAAAGAAAAGGTCATTTAAGAAATGTTCTGGTTTGTTTCCATTCCATTTTACGTTAAACTGGATAATACACATCGTACATTAACACTGAAAAAACATCCCAAAAAAAGGGTTAATACTTTGACTGGATAATACTATGTAATAATTCCTAAACAAACATTGTAAAATACTGAGCAGATCAGCCGATACAGGTCCATTACCAATAATTATTAGGTGCCTTTCTTTTTCACTTCTTGGAGCATAATGCCAATAAGGAACTGGCTTTTATTAGTTCTCTCAAAAATAAATAAATTCTGTCTTTATTTACGAAACCTTATGTTGCTCCAAACCTTTATTTTATTTTATTTATTTTAATTTTAAACGAAGGCAGTATTAAGCAGGAATAATAATTAATATGTTATTTTGCCATTTTGTTTGGTGACACTAGTGCAGCAGAAATTTTTCAATGTATTGTTGCTGTATATTACAGAACGGACAGAGGTTGTCTCTTCCAGCTCTGTGGTGGTTGAATGACAGCTGGGAGGAGGTCCAATCCAGAAAACTTGCAAATGTTCTGCATCAGGTGTGCAGTTTGGAAAGAGGAGATTTTTGGTTCCTCGTCTTACCCAGAGTCCCTGAGTGCTGGCTGGTTAATGTGCCATGTCTCCAAACAGGTACACTCTCACAGCCCTGCTCAAATGGACTTGTAAGCCATATGCTAAGAGATTTTCTGGATTGATTCACTTATTCTGTTTCCCTTTCCACTGGTTCATTGTTAGGGTTAGACTTTAATCTACTTTTATTGATTCACACTGCTGGGGAAACAATGTTAAGTTTAGACCAGCCTAAAGCTGAAGTATGTAATTTTAAAATTTAAATAGTCCTCTAACAGATATGTGGACAGTAATTTTCATGTTATGGCTGATAACCAAATGATGGCAGATATTTACCTTCCATACTATTTTGTCTAAATTCATTAAAAAAAAAAATGTTTTGAATGCTGAATTCAGGCATCACAATATTGTGATGTACAGTATGCAGCAGGCAGTGCACTACTTAACCTTCGGAATTCTCGATCTAAAGTATACTGTCTGTAACTGATGCACTGTGATGTACTTGAATTCAAATGAATTCTCTTTTAGCTCCATCTTTACGAGTTTTTATAGGCTTCATTTATGATTATTGGTTTTTATATTAACTGTCTGCAAATTAACTGAATTTGTTATTAAATGACTAAAGAATCTTGACCTGGACTGGACCTGAATGCTGTAGTGATCACAGCAGAATCAGACTGATTCATCTTGTCCAGGTCTAGTCCTCATCTTTGTCTGTGGTTTTTGATAGCTTTACGTTCAGGGCTCTTGAGCACTGTCTGTTTGCAGGAGCATCCATTTACCCAGAGGTGATGTGGAAATGGAAAGAACTCACTGGACTGGACGTCTGTGAGGGATACGGACAGACTGAGACTGTATATAAACATTTAAAGGAATAGTTCACCAAAAAATTACATTTGCTCAAAATGTACTTACCCTCAGGCCATCCATGATGTAGATGTGTTTGTTTCTTCATCAGATTTGGAGAAATTTAGCATTACATTACTTGCACACCAATAAAGCCTCTGCAGTGAATGGGTGCCGTCAGAATGAGAGCCTAAATAGCTGATAAAAAAAATCATGATAATCTCAAGTAATCCAAACAACTTGATCAAAAATCATCTTGTGAAGTGACCACGCAGCTTTTCACTTAACAAGATGGCCTGAAGTTGTGTTGTGGATTATTGTGACGTTTTTATCAGCTGTTTGGACTCTCATTTTGACGGCACCCATTTACTACAGAGGATCTATTGGTGTACAAGTGATATAATGCTAAATTTCTCCAAAGAAACAACCTTGGATGGCCTGAGAGGGAGTACATTTTAAGCAAATTTTCATGTTTGCATGAACTATTCCTTTAAACAGCTAGAAACTCATGAGTGAAAATGGGTCCTAAATTGCCATCTGTTTTCATCTATTATATGGTCACAGATTCCTTAACAAAATCCTTCATGATGAACATTCAGAGGCATGAAGATCAAACCAGAATGTTCACAGCAGAATGAGTTCTACATGACGGGTGACAGGGGAATGATGGACAATGAGGGATACCTGTGGTTCATTGGCAGAGCTGATGATCTCATAATGTATGCAGGGTACAGAATTCTGCTCATCATAATGATGATTTTAGGATTTCATATCTCATGTTATGTCTGTGTGTTTTTGAGGAGGAAAATGCTTTGATAGAACATCCAGCTGTAGCAGAATCTGCTGTGGTCAGCAGCCAGGATCTGGTTCAAGAAGAGGTAGCGCAATGCTTTCTGGGATTGCCTTCTGCATGAAGGATACATGCAGTGTGATCTTAGAATTAGGCAAAAATTTAGAAGGGTGTACCATAATTATCAGCAGAGCACATAATATGCATTAAAATGGTGTGTAAGAACCGCAAACACATGTGAAGACTGTCACGGCTCCTTATAAATATCCACGCAAGGTAACTTACGATTAGAATTCAGTGCTTCTGGCTTTAATACTTCACTGAAGACCTTTTCAATTTAGTCCAGATTAAAAGGAATATTTTGTGGAGTTAAGAAAGAAGGAATGGGACAACAATCACCAATCAAATATTCCACCTTTCCCAGATGTCTTCCCACTTTGATGCATCATATTTAAGACTGATAAATGGATCTACAGACCTGTAGTCCTTCAGCTCATCTGTAGATGGAGGCATTTCATAACAATCAATTTGGAGAACTCATTTCTAATTACATGCCATATATATTTTAGTAAGTTTAAATGATTCTAAGTGGAGTAACTCAAAATGTATAAGCCTTGCAGTTCAAATGTTTTTTATTCTTTTATTTGTAAATTGTAGATCATATTCTCCATATGCAAAACCTAAATGTGTATAATTTATTAACAATATCGTAAGCATTTATATCATTAAAAGCCTCTTGTTTTGTTAACATTCTTAACGTTCTTAACATTTTGTTAGATAAAACCTGTTTATTATCTCTTCCAAACACAGAGTGTTCCTTTTTTTCACAAGAGCATGATGTCATGTGACTAATGACAGATGGCAGACAAAAATCTGATCTCTGCTGAATGATGAGAGGATTGTGAGGTTATAAAGATTTCTGAATTTGCAGAAATTTTACCCAACAGAAAGGAATGCAGTGACTTTTCAGGTGACAAATCTGTTTGTAAATTAGTCTTGACCACTAATGGAGAAAAACAGCATAACTTGTAGCTTGTCAAAAATAATGATAATGATGATGCAACAATTTTTGAAAAATGAAAGGCTACATTTTTCAAACTGCTAAAAATTTTAACCAAGCTGTAAATTTCCCCACACTCACTGACTGCAGCAATGAGAGACAGGTGCTGCTTAATTGACCTGTTAATTAATGGGTCTTATGCTTATCAGGTGGAAAAACAGAGCCATAGACTTTATAACTGAAATATCAAGCCAAAATATTCCAGAACTCAACATAGTCAGCTGCTTCGTGGCATGTTGTTAAATCAGACTTTAGATGTTTGTTATGACAGCCTGAAAACAGCAGCTTGTTCGTGTATGCACAGAGTTGTGTTTGTTGATGAATTTGTTGGTTTTGGTTTGCAGCAACTGTATAGAATGGTTCTTACAAAAATGTACTATGGCTGTACCATGGATGGTACTAGATACCATAGTACTGTCAGTTCCAAGTCTGTGACTACTATTGAAATACGCGATATATATGAGAACATTCATTTGTATTAATACAGTACATTGTGCCCTGTTTTTAAAACTTGAATGCCATAGTATTTTGGTATGTCATTTATTGGTTGTAAAATTTCTTTAAAAAAAAAAAAAAAAAGTTTTTTTTGTTTTTTTTTTTAAGAGCTTTTTAGGTTTAATCATATCAGCTCATGGTGCTGTGATGCGGCAAATTGTTAAAACTATACATGCTCCACATAGCCTCTAAACTGATCATGCATAAAATAGTTTTAGATGAAGTACAGAATATCCTAGTCACTAGTGAATATGTCAAATTCGTCAAGTATTTCACGTCGACTACAAGTTTACATGGTACTTCAGAAAATACCTTAGTTTTACCATTGCATATGTCATTATTTAGGGCATGAAGTTGAGCTCTGTCGGGGAAACAGCCGTGAGGTGGACACGGGTCACCGACTCGGATGCTTATGGATTATTATTTTTTCTGCATTAAATGCAAATCACGTGAGATGAATGTGCAATGACAGTGTCCCGACACCGAGCCGTCTCGCGCAGTTCTAGAGGAACGGACACGCGCTCACATTCTTTCATGTAATCGAGCACCTCATCGCTTTTTTACTGTGTTTTCTTTCTTTTTGTTTTGGTTTATTTCATAGCAATGGCTTGGCCGTGCATCAGCAGAGTCTGCTGCTTGGCTCGGTTCTGGAACCAGTTCGATAAATCGGATTTGTCGGTTCCGCTAACGATTCAGAACTACTCTGACATCGGGGAGCAGGAGGTGCAATCCGTCACCAAACTCGTTTCCACGGAACAGACGCCGGGCGTCGACTTCGTAACGCCGGACCATGCAGCTGGAGTCCGGCGACCGCAACGAGGACGGACGGAACCGAGTTATAAACCCCGCGAGGACTACCATCCCCCGGGTGTGCCTTTCCCGAGCGTCACCCAGTACAAACAGGATTACAAACCCTGGCCCATCCCGAAGAAGGATAACTTTCCCTGGATTAGTAACGGAGGGAAAGGCGGCACTTTAACGGATAGCCCGGTGAACGGTTACTCTAACGGCACGAGTCAGCCGCGGGCGGGCAGGCAGAGAGGAGGAGATCAGCTCAGCTCATACAGGTACCGATGCTCTTCATGCTGGGCTTTCTCTCTTGGGAGCTGTTCTTCAGCACCTCTCATCCACTGCAACACACGCACACACTTCTCAACAGTTTATCATCATCATGAGTAAATATATTTTACTGCGATCCAACAAAGAACGTTATGTTATTAATTTGATTTAATTTTAGCAAATTTAGTTAGTAAAACATAACAAAACAAAATTATATATAATAATACTATATGGTTGAATTTCCTTATATTTTATTTTAGTAAAGTAAAACATTACAAAAGACAAACATTCAATATTATATTACTACTACTACTGCTGCTGCTAATAACAACAACTGATGATTTTTTTAAAATATTTGTAATCTATATTTTATTATTTTATTTCATTTTAGCCAGTTTAGTAAGTAAAAACATATTACAAAGACAAAAATATAATAATAATATATGGATAAATCTTTGTAATCTATATATTTTTTATTTTATTCTGAAGTAAGTAAAAACATTGCAAAGACAAAAAAACTTTTATTATTATTATTATTATTAATCTATATTTTATTTATATTGACCTATTTAGTAAGTAAAAACACTAAAATGATGAAAAAATCATACAAATAATATTATATATCCATATCTCTTGACTATTTTTATTCATCAAATAGACTACTATACTAACATAAAAACATGTAATAATAATATCACTTATTGGTATTTATCTAATATATATGTATATTATCTAATATACACTAGAACTTAAAACAGTGGTATTTATCTCTGAAATAACGCATGTTCACTAAAAATGAATTGTCTTTCTTTGATGCTGGCTTACTGTAGCGCTGTAATGGGACTGATGTGGTTGTAACAGTTGTGCATTGCAGTGATTTACAGACAGTGTGGTTACTGGTCACTGTCATGCATATTTCATCCGACAGCTCATGAAAGAGCAGAATTAATCTCAAACAACTACGTAAACAGTTATCTGAAGGGAACAGAATGAATTGATAAACAGCCTTCTGTGTTCATCAGCCTTTGGTTGAAGGATGTGATCTGTGAACGTATGAAACCTTCACTTCCAGTGATTTATTCACTAAAAACTTTCCTAGATGCTTTCATTCTGCATGGAGATTTTTTTCCCTTTTATAAAAATTGCATATGTATGTACAGATATGGATAGTGAAAATCATTTTTCATACAGTTTATGCTGAAGTAAATCTTTATGCTGGGCAACTGTTGCTATGGTTTGTCAGCATGACTTTAACTCAGCCTGACATGTGCTGCTCTTATCTGCAGCTCCTCAGGACTCTATCTCTGTTTTTACTTGTCTGTCTTTCTCTGTCTCTGTCTGATACATTTGATCTCTCTCTGGAGTCAGGAAGGAGTACCAGCCGTGGTCTGGAGCTCGGCCATCAAAGCCTGTCCACAAACGGCCCACCTTCCTGGGTACAGGTGCTGACCAGCCCCCACCAGAGACCAGCTACCAGGCTGCCTTCAGCCCAGACTCACACAGACACACGGACGCCGGCGTACCGGAGACCAGCACACACGCACAGACAGAGAGAGCACACTCACACAGGACAGAGAGCAGCATGAAACCAGAGGTGAGTGAGATGACAGATCAGAAGAGAAAGAGATCAAATCCGACAGTGAGCTGATGTGACAGAACTATCAACAAAGAGCAAAATTTCAGATCATGATCAGCAGAATGAGAACGAACTGGAGACTTTCATATAATCAGCAGGAGATCAATGTGTAAAAACAAGTTGACTTATCATAAGGACTTCTATCAACAGTTTGATAAGGGAGAGTCCCCCCCCCCCCCCCGCCCCAATGAATTATTCATGTTTGAGCTGTAAAGTTGACAAAATCAACCTTTTGAAGTGGGTTTACCTTTCTAGCTAGATTAACTTTTTGGGCAATTGGTATTCTGGTATTTAACCCAGAATATGTAAGCAGAAATATTCATTTGCATAACCTTTTAGGTTAATCTGTGATATCAAGCGTAATATGCAGTTAAATCATGTTGGTTATTTAACACTGATCCCTATCTGGGTCAAATGCGAGTTTTATGTCTGGTAAAAGTTGTGCTCTCTGTATCGACTAGTGCTGATTCATTGAGGTTATGTAATCAGTGACCCGCTCCTGTGCCCCATTGCGTCAATCTAGTCTGTGCCCGTCCTCTCAATAATAATCAAAACTAACTGTGAAACTGGTGCTGAATTTTTTGCCCGTCAGTCAGTGAAGTATGCACTAATTGGGATTCATTTAGTCTTAATTACTCTCTTGGTAACCCATGCATGCTGTCAAACCTCATGCTTGACCAGTGAGGAGAGAAACAGACAGCTGAAACACACAATGCCAGCAGTCTGAGGCAGATTTGGCATGAAATGTGTGCCTCTGGTGTCAGGCTTAAATGTCTCTGTTATTGAGTTGTAACTTTTCTTTTCATAACCTATGTGCTGATCCACTTGTCAAGTTGTCAGATAGATCCACTAGTCTGGCGTTTTCTGATGAAAACAAAGATGCCAAAACCAGGGACTGCGAGACAACCATTGATTTTATTATTATTTATTTTTGCATTGAAAAATGCCTTGAAATTATTATTATTATTATTATAAGAAATACTTTTAAAATATATATAAAAATGTTTACAATGTAATTTATTTTAATGTAATATGTTTGGATATAATGCATTTTACTTTTGGCCCACGACCCTCAAGCAAGTTTGATTTTTGGCCCTTCATATTAAAAAACTTCGGCACCTCTGCTCTATGAATAAAGAGGTTTTTAACAGATACAATTGATAATGCTGAACATGCAACTTTTGGCATACTATGTAGTGGAGAAGCAGGCGTGTGCTCTCATTCAAATCATATCAAACAGACAATTTTTCTACTAAATTATTTTTAAAGTGATAGTTCTCCCAAAAATGAAAAAGACCCCATGATTTGCTCACCCTCCAGCCATCCTAGGTGAATATGACTTTCTTCTGTCAGATAATTACAATCGGAGTTATAAAAAAAAATGTCCTGGCTCCTCCAGCGGATGACGTAGGCATAGCGCAAGTCATCAGTCTATATCTAGGAGGCTGATTTTGTGGGTTTATATTTTGTGTGTGTGTGTGTGTAAGTGTGCTGGATAGAGTCTAGAACACTGGAGACTTGCGTGACTAAGCCAGCTGCCATTATTTTGGCCGTCCCAAAGGTTTAACTCAAACACACCCAACCTGCCCTCCTGATCTCCCTCCAGCTGATGCTTTGAATTTAATGGTAAAAGACAGACTAACTGTCCACTATTCTTAAACACTTGTTTGAGAGATAAAACCAGCTGATCATTCTTAATTCTTTAAGTGGTCTTTTTTTCATTTAACCTTTTTTTGTATAGTTCATCAGTTTATTACAAGCTCAGTGAAACCAGGAAAACGTAAGCATACACTGTTTGGTATTGGAAATTATAGAGTATTTATTAGAACTTATAAATACTACAACAGTATTTATTTGAAATAGAAATATTTTGTAATAGAAATATCTTTACTGTCACTTTTGACCAATTTAATGCATCAATTTTGAACGGTAGTGTATGTACTATTACTCGGCAAAAGGCTTTAAAAAACATTTAACACCCACTTGTCATTTCAGAAATAATTAATTCAAGGTTGATGTTTTGGAGGTCTCCAAGGCCAAATTGGCATATTATAAAGCATTTCCAGCATTAGTATGGTAGAATGCCATTCTGAAGGCCTGAGGTTTGAACAATGTCTGCTGTTAGTGAGTCTGAGGCTGAGGGTGTCAAGTTCTTATTCTAGAATCACTAAACAGTGTGAGAGAGTGTGCGAGAGAAAAAGATTTAGTATAAATGATAAATCTCATTTTCACTCCAGCGCTTGGCTTCTCAAATAGCGAGCCCCTACAGTAAGGATTAGATGTCTTCTAGCTAGGAGAAGGAGACGGTCTGAGAGAGAGAGAGAGACAGAAAGAGAGACAAAGAACAAAGACAGATGGTGGCAAAGGGGCTGGAGATACTATAATATGAGACTTGGATAAGTAAATCCCAAATCATAGTAATTTGAAAATAGTATGCCAAATGGATACTATTTCTAGTGGTGTTTTAAAGTTTGAAGTCTCATAGGAAGACGTCAAGAGTGTCCATGACCTGATGCTTCTTTTTCTACTTACTTTTAAGATGAAAACTCTGAATGGATTCATATTTCAAATAAATACTATTCTTTTGAACCTTCTATTCATCAAAGAATATGGTGAAAAAAGTTTCACAAACATATTAAGCAGCACAATTGTTTTTAGCATTCAAAAAAATAAATGTTTCTTTAGCAGTAAATCAGCATATTAGAATGATTCCTGAAGGAGACACTGAAGACTGGAGTAATGATGCTTAAAATTTTACCATATTTATATCAAATAAATGCAGCCTTAGTGAACATAAGAACCTTCCAAAAAGATTTTTTTTTAAAAGTACATTTCATATTTATACTTTTTTTTTTTTTTTTTTTTATACTTTGACAAAAGTCATTGCTGATTTGAACAGAAATGTGTTTTATGTGACAGGAGCAGAAGACTAAGCTGTCACCAAACCCATCTGCCGTCTTTCAAAGCAAATCCAGGATCTTCAACATATGATCCATCAACACTCCCCATATAAAGAGCCACATTCACGTCTGATTCGGCCTTTCACTAGAAGAGGAGACCATTTTAAAAATGAATTGCCATCTGAATATTGAGAAACTGAAGTAGTTCTGAGAGACTAGGATTGTCAGAGGAGAAGAATGCCAGAGGATGAATAAAGACGGGTTCAATGCAAGAGCTTGTGAAAAGTAAAATAGAATTCTCCAAATCATTCCACTGAGGAAACTACAGAACCAGAGGAATTTTGCTAGAAATTTACACAACGTGAAATCTATGCAAGAGAATGTATGCTTCAAATGTCAACCATCTACTAGAAGGATATGTTTGTATTGTAATACACTTCAGATTTAAGAGTGATAGAAAGAGTGTGTGACTGGGAAAGTTTTCGGGCCTCAGTTTCTGCTAACTGTCCCAGTTGAATGAATATCTGCATGTTTCCTAAAAGTTTTATGAATTGATTGAATATGCAAGATTTAAAAATGTTTAAAAAGCAACAAAATGTAATCTGGTGTCTGGGTGTGTTTATCCTGTACAAGCTTAGTTAATGATATGCTTTTGTATATAGTGATGTTGGTCTGCCAATATTGATCTGCTAATGTCTGCCTGAGGATGCCGGGTGCTTCTTATCACCATTTTCATGCTCCAGACCCTGCTAGCCCTTTATGAAACCCATATAAAGACTAAAATATTAATATGAATATTTCACTGTCACTGAATTGGGGGCTGTGCAAGTATTTTGTAAATTCAGTTTAGAGATAAATGGGGGAAATCCTTAGGACAAACCGTTTAAATAAAAATTACATTCTTTAAATTTGCTTCCACATTATTTGACTAAGAGCTGATTAATCATTCTAAACATCTTACGAATAATTGTAATAATTTTAAAGATTGAAATTGTCTTGTAAGTTACATTACAAAAAAAATAAAATCACTCAAAAACTGATGCATAAGCGTGATCAGGAAAAAAAAACTGCTAATGGAAAGAAAACAAGTTAGTAAAAATAGTGAATTCAATCTTTGGTATAGCATAACAAAAAAAAATTGTAAACAAGTTTTGGTAGGCTGGTAAACACAAAAAACAAAGGAAATCTATTTCTGAGCCCTCGAAAGCCCCCTGAGCACTATCTTGTTATTGGCATGCTATGTGATATTTCAACTGTACTGCCAGTTGTAGAAAGAATAGAACAAATCAGGACAGCTGGATCCATCTTAGTGGCAGATTGACCATTTTTAATACAAGAATAGCTATTTTGTAATGCACAATATGAAAGAAAAACATTCAGGAGTTTGGTTAGACAAGTGAAGATTTTAACACTGAATTAGCACACACAGCAATACATTCTCTCCCAACCACAGACACACCAGACACTGATGCTAGCTGTATGACACAAAGTAGCCCACCAAACCAGAGGACACAACAGATTTAGCAAATACAGAAAATGCCTCCTGTCAATCTGCACCTTCTCCTCAATGCCCCCAAATGACACGCACAAAAAACTTCCACACTCACTGAAGTTTAATCCTTCATAAATCCCACAGCTGTACGAAAATGATTCATACGAAAACAACATGATTAAGACTTTTCTTAAACATTCTTTGCCCTAGTGTGAAACTAGTGAAGACGTGCGACTCAAAATGGACATTTCATTTAATGTCTGTATGTCTGGTTAAAAAATACCCCAAAAAGACATTTCTGTCATTATTTACTCAACACTATTTCAAACAACATGAAGGTAATAAATCATTCCAGAAAAGTAATTTTTAGGTGAACTATTCCTTTAAGACTAAGACAAGTTAAACAGCTGTCAACAGCAAAGCTTTTGTTTGCAGAGATCGAGGGTCTCAATCAAAGTAGAATAATCAGATGCAGATGCTTCTGCGTCTATGGTACCTGATCATTAACACTGTACTGTAGTTATTGTACTGACAGTTACATATACTGGACCAGAGTTCATAAATATCACAGAATTCATAAAGCATGAAAAACAATTAAATAGACTGATGTAGCCATACGAAACAAATGCCGTTCAGACTGCGTATCAAGCTGTGTTTGGGTTCAGTACCCTCATGTATAACACAGCAGTTGCTGTAAAAATGGCTGACTTCTATTATGACACTAGTAAGTAAGAGGGCATTTGCACCTGTGATTGGTCAGCCCTTGCACATTCTCCACCTTAACATAATGTGAGGGGGAGGAGTCAGTAAATTACAGTCCACCTGTCCTTCTGTGGTCAGATGCCAAGGAGTGAAGTTAGTCAGCATGGCCTTCATCCTTCACCATGATGCCCATGTACCTACCGGAGACAAGAGTTTATGGTGAGGTTTAAAATAAGTGTAACTGTAATAATGATGCATTTCCATGACATTTCAAAAGTTGGTTAAGATTTTTAAAGATTTTGTAAAAATCATATAGAAATTGCACCAAAAAGGGGTATTTAGAGCCAATGACATATTTAAATGCTGAGCATAACTATTTGATAGAGACATTTCAGTGCCTATTTATATTTATTTGAATTTTATTTAATTGTTTCCATATGTTTCCAGGTTGTTCAAGACCATGGGATGATAGTTGCTGAAAAGCCTAAAAAGAGGATGAACAAAATTACCTATTAGTCAGAAAATCACAGGTGGGAATAGAGCTAATTGCCTGATGCACGTCCATAGCTGATATCTCTCTCGGAGTTCTGTGGAGACAAGAAGAGAGGGATGAAACAAGGATGGGAATGAGAGAGAAAAGTCTCACGGTACATTTGCTCTCTTGGAATAATAGGTTATTGACCTTTGAGCATTAAATGAGAGGTCTGAGAGTCTTGTCAAACTGCTGCTTTCTGTAAATGTATGAGACTTCGATCAGTTCCTGCTTCATCATTGATATACTGATCATCATTTAAAACGGTGCTCTATAAAAGGCAGTTACCGAATACTGTATAAAAGGCAGATGAAATATTCTGCTCAATCTGTGTGTGTGTGTCAGGCGTGTGAATGAAAGCAGATGTGCTGAGTAAGTAGAGCAGCACTGAGACAATCTCTTCTCTCTCAGGGCTGGGCTCTGCTGCTCTACAACTCAAATAAATCAGATTTTCATGAGCTTTTCTCAGTGCTCTGATAATTATATACTATCATAAAGCACTTCCTCCCACAATCATGATCAAATCACATTAGACAAAGTTCAATGCTCTGAGTTCTTCAAAACTGACCTGGAAATAATCTTTTAAGCTCTATATGTAAAGAACAGAAGAGGCGCTTCAAACTACTCTTTTACTCTGAATCATGCTGGTCTGCCCATCTGTCTTGATTAATCTTACACTGGCACACAGGCTGATGCACTGACCTGTTTTGTTGGGATTTCCCATGGGCATTAGCCAAAGACTCCCTGAGGATTTCACTGGCAAACTGCTCCACAGCCTATGGAGAGATTTAGACAACATTCAGCACCTTGACATGTTAAGAATGTCCTACCAAGGACAAAAAAAATTGTTCTCACTGAAGGTAAAAAGAAAATTAATGTGAACATATTTGATGCTTAATAAAGAGCTATGTGGAGTGGTATTTAAGACAAATCAGATTTCAGAGTGGGAGGGGCTATCATTCATCATGGTTAGAACGAAAATGTACAAGTTAGTAAATAGTGCAAAGGCCTTTTTACACCAAGAACTCTAACTATAATGATGACTATATTACGGTATTAAAACTATGTAGTTAACATTCTGCATGTGAAATGATCTTTCAAAAAATAAAACAAATTACTAAATCACAGACTATTTACCTTAAGAATAACGGTCTCCACGACTGGAGCAAAAATGTTCTTCTCCACCTCCACCTGCTGCAGTTTGACGCCGATCTAACACACACACACACACACAATATCATTAGTAGAGCCCGACCGATATATCTATTAGGCAATTTTATCGGCCAATATGAGCCTGTCGCAGATATATTGGTATCGTGTGTATATACCGCCAATATGAATTTTTTTTTACAGAACATAAAACGCAGATAAATTGCTTGTAAATGGTGTAATTACATTTGATTACGTTTGTCCAGCAGAGTGCGCTCCATTGTTTGCTACTGACAATATGGATGAACTGATTTAAAGCTTAAGTGTATGGAATATGCTACTTTTGAAAATTTAAACGGCCATATCTCTGTAATGGCACGGCGGATCCGCACCAAATTTGGGGGATCCCTTCAGCTCGAGCGATCTGGGATCTAACGACATGCAGAGGGCAGCTTTCAAGAGGGCTCCTCGATCTGAAGGGATCCCCCGAATTTGGTGGAGAGCCGCCGTGCCGTTTTCGAGTGACACCAGCCAACCCTTTCACTTCAGTCTCTTGTTCAGACAGCCACATTCAAGCGATGTCTTAACGGTAAGTTGCTAAATAATTTGTGTTGTGGTGGCTTGAGTATGTTGAATGGTGATTTAACGCTACATTGTAATATTGTTGGTTGAGATGCAAAAGCAGCGGTTCTTAATCCTGTTCCTCGTGACTCCCCGTTTTGCACATTTTGTATATTTCTCTTATCAATTCAGAGGTTTGTTCTATTCAAGTGTCCTGCGAAGTGGAATTCACTGGATATTCTGCCATGATTCCAGTTTTAAGGGAACGTACGTTACATTCAAAGTAAGTAGTAATAAGTACACAGTTAAATAATGTCACATTTCTAAGTTCTGTCTGCGTGTGAAGACAGTGGTGTAGCGCAAATTCATAAATGAATGTTCCGAAGTGAAATAAACTTCAACGGAATGTTGGAACGGAAGTTTAATGGAATTGTATTGAAATAAAGTTGAATAAACTTCAACTTTACTTTTCAGTGCACTAATGTCAGACTCATTTTGGATAAAGTGTATTGTTAAATTGTTATATACCCTGCCTCCATTACTTATCTTTGTCACGTTATAATAAGTGTTTCATCAACACATTTGAGTGATTATTGCAAAAAATGTGTTTATGTGTATATATATTCTGTTTATGTGTATACTGCATTCTATATATAGAACCAGTCAAAAGTTTGGACACACGAATGAGAAAATGTCCAAACATTTGACTGGTATTGTACTATAATATACACAAAGAAAACCGGACGATATATCGATATAGGCCTTCTTTTACTCCCTAACATCGGTATCGGCCCTCAAAAAAAGAACATCTCAATCTCTCTCACCTGCTCCGACGTGTCTCTGATGAACTGGGTCGATGGGCAGCGCCCCAAGAAGAACTTGGGTTCCTGTTCAGCCTCTTCCTGTTCCAGCTTAATCTTGACCTTGGCATCTATGTCTTTCACACTGATGATATCAAGAGGCTCATCATCCTCCTCTTCAGGCTCTGCCTTCAGAATCCTCTGAAGTTGCTTTAGACGTTGAGACAGCTCCTCACAGCCTGTCAGAGTTGAGCTGCACTCTAACACACACACACACACACACACACACACACACACACACACACACACACACACACAAACGTGTTAGAGTAAAACAGCACACAACTCCTCACAAGCAGGAAGCAGAGCTACACAAACCTACCAAAAACAAATAATACTCTTGATCTACACTATGGCTCTGTTCCAAACACTATTATTATTATTCATAAAAATAGTTTGTGTTTTGCCTAATAATTATTAGAATTAAATATTATCATTTTTATGACTTTATTATTATTAACAGTAGTTTGTATTTTGTCTAATAACTATTATAATATCATTATTGGTTTTTATAGTGCCTAATAATTAATCTATTAATATTATTATTATTTAACAGTAGTTAATAATAATTATAATTAAACTTGAAACTATAAACATTACTCATCTAGTTATAATTATTAGTCTTAACAGTTACACAAGCTTAATAATAATAACAATTTATAATGTGCCTAATAATTATTAGAATTTATTTATTATTTTTAATAGTTTGTATAGTGCCTTTAATAAACAATTTATAAAAAGAAAAATATTTATTATTTATAATAGTTTGTATAGTGCCTTTTATAAACCTACACTGAACAACACAAAAAAGCAAACCAAGAAAGCACATAAATGGAGGCTGAAGACAATAAGTAATGCAGGAGAAAACAGTACAACAAACAAGACTCCCTAGTGAACCTCCTCACTGCCTACAGTCTACACTGGATATTTTCTAAGGCAGCATGCTAACCGAAAATAAACCTCATTAGTGACATTCATGGACAACATCTCCATTAGTGGTCACTCATTCAAACAAATACCGCCGAGGTGCACTAATGTCTCACAGTCAATATCAACGAGTATGACATCAGCACTTAGCTGAGCTAATGATGCAAACACTCTATTTTGCTAACAGCTAAGCCTTATCCATGAAATCTATGATGCCTTAAAATGCTGTCTAGGTAGGAAACACCGTAGGGACTGAAGCAGATCTGATGCTGAATTTCAGCTGCCTTTTGCCAAATTGAATTCAAGCCCAACTCTGAATTCTTATTATCTTATTATTTTACAGACTAATGCACCATCACTGGAAAATAGAGAGAGAGAAAGAGAGAGACAGAGAGTGAGAGAGAGAACACTACTGCATTGTCTGTGCCAAGTCTTGTGTAAGTCAAAGAGAGAGACACAGGCCATGATGAATTATCCTCAACCAATGGTTCAAATCACACAAACACACACACACACACACACACAAACCACATTGGACACAAGCCTGGTGCTGTTACATAAACTACACACTCACCGGGTTCACTGTCGATCTGTGTGAGTATGTCCTCGATGGAGTCCTCCTCTGTGTGCTGAGTTTCAGGGTCAGGGGGTGCGTAACCACGGAGACGGCACCAGAGAAGCACCTCTTTGGTTCTGGGTGGAGTGAGGGCCTGAAGCCGAGGGGTCCTCTCTAACAGATCAGCACACACACGGCGCACAGCCACTGCTCGTTGCAACTACACAAAGAGAAAGAAAGTAAATGAACACAATCCAACAGAGCTTACAGAGGCACTCAGACTAGATGAAACACAAACATTCCTATACCTCTGCAGCTCTGCGTTTGCCAATGTTCCATGAGTAGTACTGATCCACAGAGGTGGCACAGAACGGATGAGAGTCCTCATCTGCAAAGAAAAGAACAACTTTGATTGGTTTGGACTTGTGTACAATTAACTCTTTTTATGCAGACTAAATGAATGGAGATAATCAATTGTTTTCAATATTGATAATAACAACAAATGTTTCTTAAGTACCAAATCAGCCAATTAGAGTGATTTCTGAAGGATAATATAAGGATCACAGGAATAAAATACATTTTAAAATATATTAAAATAGAAAACAGTTATTTTAAGTGATAATTCACAATATTACTGTGTTTTTGATCAAATAAATGCCTCTGTGCGAATAAGAGACAAAATATAAAAATTATTTTTTCTCTCTCAAATTTTAGCATTTAGAAAATAGTTTTAGTCGATTTTAAAGTATGTGAAGCTGTCAAACTTACTTTTCTCAGGGACAATCAAAGGGAATTTCTTCACTATAGCCGTCAGAAGTTGTGTCATGTTCTCGATGTGCTCCGTACTTAGAGAGATTGACAATTTTTTCAAAATATGTACACAAATATTACAAGCTTTCAACAAAAAATTTGAAATTGAGCAGCAGTGGTGCTCCTCAGCAACACATTTATTTTTATTTTAGTGGTGAGTTTGCAGACTAGATTGAATCTGATGATAGAAACCAGACCACTATAACATAAAATAAACAATAAATGTGGGAAATATTTGTCTGAACATATTAGAAAAATTGCTCACTCACTAAGAATTGGTCAGAGTGATTAATGAATGAACTACTTATTCACTCAAGAAACTGCAAGTCTGCATTACTTTTGGTAAAATCCACCTCAAAATGTCATGAGAATTACATCAGCATTAACATAATTAAGTGTCAGGAGAATTACATCAGTATTATTACTGACTAGGTGTTACTATGGCAACACACAATTAAAAAAATTCTAAATTGTGAATGTGCATGTCTAGGGTGTCGATGCCCCTCTGCAGAAATAGAATCCTCAGGGAAAAACATTCTGACATTCAGACAGATCAGGACTGAGAGACAATTGTGTGTCTAGTTCTTACTTGATAAGTTCATGTGTTGTAGATTCTATGCCCTGTTCAACTTTAATAGTAGCAGCTGCGTCTGTGGATGTGGGGGTTGTCGGCAGGGGACCAGAGGTGGGTGGTGTAGAGGGTGGGGCAGATGTTTGGGCTACTGGAGTATTACAAGTGGAGCTAACCAAACCAGGTTCAGTTTTAACTATGTAAAGACACAAACACAACAGAGGTTAAAAAAAAAAGTTTGGAATCAGAAGATTGCATGGTTATACACATTACTCCTTGACATTATATCCACTCTATATGTGTGTGTGTGTGTGTGTGCATGTCTCACCTTGAGCTACAGGTGTGGATGCTGAGGAAGCAGCTCCACTCGTGGTTGTGTTGCAGCCAGAAGCACCTTTAGCACCAGACTGCATGACTGTAACATATATTTTTTTTTATATTGATCAAAAGAGACAGTAAAGACATTTATAACATTACAAAATTTTTATTTTTCAAAAAATTGCTGTTCTTTTGAACTTTCTTCAAATCTTTCTTCTTTCTTTCTTTCAAATAATATATATATATATATATATATATATATATATATATATATATATATATATATATATATATATATATATATACATACATACATACATACATACATACACACACACACATTTTTGTCCTTGTTTTATTGGTATGTTTAATGATAAAGATATTTAACAATTATATACTGTAATTTCTCATAATGTGAAATAACATTTTGGTCATATTGCCCACAAATAGTGATAATTTAGTAAAAAACACCTTTCAGCCATGGTGTTTTAATGTTCTGATTCATGTAGTTACTGTTGTTTCTCATAAATGTTAAGATCACTCAAGCCTGCCATTTCTCAATTACTGAATCCTGTAACCTCACAATTACGTTCTTCCATACTTCCATCCATCTCTATAACTATGACAACAGCTTGCATACTGTTACTGGAAATGGCCTGTCTTGCTGCTTGGATGTTCATGTACTGCACTCATTCAACAAACTAAACTGAGGCAGCTTCTGCTGCCACGGTGCTGCACAGATCAATCTAAAACAAAGCTAGCAACTAGGTAGAGAGAGCACAAAATGAGAAAATGAAAACCACATCTGACAGGTAAGTGTCTCTGGAGCTCTGTTCACCTATTACTGTCATCACTGATGAATGCTGAACAAAAACAAACATCTCTGATAAATACAATCGGGCAGGCTCAACAAGGCTGACAAAAAATATCAATCCACGAAGGCTGGCAGAATTAGAACTCCTTAACAACCTGACACAGCCCACCATGACAACACAACAGTGCCTTGCTAAGATCACAATGGTGATAAATCATAAATCACCACTTGTAGAGACTCAAACCTACTTTTGGTTGCTAGCCAAGATCTATAACCACAAAGCACATCTCTAGGTTTTGGAACAAAGCTTATGTATCAGAGCACTTAACTGGAACATGAAGCTGAAAATAAAAAGTCTAACTTTACAATGTTACACCGATTCAAAGCCTTCAGGACACTAGAGATCAGGAGTGAGAGTCAGGCTGTGTGGGTATCAGAGGAACAGGGTGCTGTTACCTTTGCTGACAGGCATCAAGATGGTCTGCAGCCCTGAGGACCCACTGCCCACACTGAGTTGCTTCAGCTGATTAGCTGGGATGGTGAGAACCGTCTGCTGGGAACTGGACTGAGCTGGGTGCAACTTCAACATACCTGCGAATGTAGAGAATCATGGTGACACCTGAACACCAAAAAGTGGCCCAAAAAAAAAAAAAAAAAACACCAAATGAAGCATTTCAAGCAATTAAATCAAAATATGGGTGGACAGCTTGCAGTATTCAAAAATATACATTGTAACATGGTTATTTAACATATAGACCATTTTTTCATTTAATGATCCATGCACAGATCATGATAGTTACAGCGATATACATGAAGTGTTACAAAAAAATTGTCATAGCGCCCTAATTCATGTTAATAAAGATTTATTTCACTCTTGAAGCTAATGGACAGAGACCATTCAGCCACCAGATGGGAAAAAAGACATTTGTGATCCAATTTAAATGCCTGTGGGAGTCTGTGAGAGCTTTAGCTGTTTGTCATTTTAAAGGTGCGGTGACGATAACAATGTTTCAGCGAAATTTCACAGGCCATTGTCTATTGTCAATAATGTAGCAATGTATGAAGCACAGCTCATACAGAAGTCACTTTAAAGGTGGTGAAAGTGATTCCTGGTAGCCAATGTTGACATTCAAAATCACCAAAACAAACAAGCCCCTACCCCAAAGGGAACTCGCCCCTATTTTGATAGCTCCGCCCCACACATACGTACACAACGCAGGCAACGATTAGTTCTGTGAAACAAAGCAAAACCAATGTTACACCATTTCTACACCGGACGCGACTGGCGCAGCGCGACAAAATACTATAGAACTCATTATAATCAGTGATGCTGTCTACACCATAGATGTATATACACATCTATGGTCTACACTGGATGCAGCGCGGCATGACACGAGAAAATCCCCAACAGAAAACTGCTGCTGCGTTCTATTTATGACGTATTGACACAAATTTCAAATGACTTTCAACGGTCGCTTTGAGACAAAGCAACCTCGGCGTCCGATCGCAGGCAAATATCCGCTCCTTGAGTTCTCTCCAGTGCTGGAAAGCTGATCCTATATTTGCTGGTGTTTTATTTCTTGTTTTTTTTGATTGATTATTATTTTGTTTTGCTGGTTGTTTCCTCTTTTGTTTTTTTATCCACCATCTCTATCTTTCTGTCACTTAATGTCTGTCCTGTGCACTGCACGCTCTCTCCTCCACATCATGAGAAGACACGCCCCTTATTGGTGATTGGCTACAAGTTTGTTTTGCTACTCGGCCTGAATCAGTTTTCTAAAGCGTTTTTGAAAAATCGCTTACCCCAACTTTAAAACCAAGCAGCTTTCTGTTGGTCAATGTGGCAAATTTGCATGACCCATTGTGAAATCAGTGAGGGGAAATCTTTCACCTTCATGTGAAATTCCAGACTGTGTGTGCAAAGGGTGTGATCAAAAAATTTAAACAAGGGGCAACTTTGGACAGCAGAAGACTGGTTACCTGAGATGGTGGCAGCAGTTTTCCCGCTGACCGTTCCTCCACCAATCAGTGATGCTGCAGTGACCAGTGAAGGGCTTGAGCTTTTGGACCCGCCCACTACAGACGACCCCGCCCCCTTTGACAGGCTAATGAGAGGCATGTTGACGCTCTTGGCGACTGTGACTACAGTACCGGTGCCAGAGGCAGAACTCTTTGCTGTGCTGGCGGCAGAGCTGGCACTCTTGGCCGCACTGATCACTGCAGCTTGATTGGCAGCTACAAGCACAGGGTGCTGCGGTGGCGCTTTAGCCATCTGAGGGAACGGCTGAGAGGACGATCCTCCAGTGGCTTCGGCTGACTGTAGGGGTGAAAACATTAGAGGGGCTATAAATAGACAAAGTGACTTCAATATATCAACTTTGTGATGGAGGCACAACACATTGAGCTTTCAGCATAAACATTTTTTGTCTCAATTGAAAGATGAAGTCAATGACCTAATAAGACAATAAGACTTTTGTAGGGACAGAGCTACACTTCTTGATTAGACTATGTAGAACACACAGATGGGTAAATCTCTTGCCTGTTGAGAGGTGGGTGTAGAACTGGGTGTGGATGGGGTTGAGCTTGTGGCAGTGATGACACCTCCCGTCATTCTAAGGGTGGTCGTGCCAGGTTTGCCTAGGTGACTTGCTGCAGTAGCTGTTACCATTTTCACTGAGCCATCTGACAGCTTCACCTGAGAACCTTGAGACCCACCCACCACCTGTCAATCAAATATTAAAAGAAAGAAGTTGAAAAACCCAAATCCAACAATCTGAGAAATTTGTTATTCCTACCAGAGGGTCTGTTCTTTACAGTTCTAAATAAAACTCTCAGCCTTACAATCACATAAAAAGGTAAATAAGACTAATTCTACTGAAGAACTACAATTTAAAACAATGAAATTCTCCCAGAGTCTCTTTTTTTACATTCTGTTTTTTACCTTCTGACTTTAATATTCATGCCAATGCAGCTTCACTGGACTTGAAAAGAGAGTGAGAAAAAGACTGCGAGTATCTACCTTACATAACAGCATATGCAGTGATAGAGCAAGAAGTCTTTAAATTGTTTCTCACACTTGTTCTCGCATGTCTTTTCCTCTAATGCTGCTTCTCTCTTGCTCTTAAGCTCACAGCAAATACCCTCAATCAAACACAAATACTCCACCATGACCACCAGAGTACTGAAGTAGATCATGCACTTATCAATATGTACAGTCATCTTACTGCATGCAAACAATCTCTAGCAGGTCTAATGCACCAGAGGAAGAGGTTTGATTTAGTCCCATCTGTGCTGAGGGGTGGATAACGAGAATTATAACAAAAAAAACTATTGAGCAGAAATCATGGTGCCCTCTGTGCTCCACTTTATGATGAGAATTATGAGGGTATGATTCAAATAGATAATTAAGCAACAAGAGGAAAGGTAGTAAGAGAAGGAAGGAAGAGAGGCCCATGAGTGTATGTTTATGTTTGGGTTGAAATGTGTTTCGTTTGAGAATCGATATCGCGATGTACGAATCCACGATAGTCACATCGCAGGATGTGCGATGTAGGCTGTCGTAGTTGATCCGTTATTTATTAACCGAATGTGATTCGCGGATTAAATGCACAGCTTAACCATCATAGAGGGAAAGTTTATCATTTGCATGTGTTTTTAAGTCCTGTCAGTTTAACAGGGCGCATATAAGAATGAGCAGAGAGAGAGAGAGAGAGAGAGAGAGAGAGAGAGAGAGAGAGAGAGAAAGAGAGAGCGAGAGCGCGCCCCGGCTGCGCGCGCGTGCTCACCTTCACCGTCTTCAGACAACACGAGCGCTGTCTTGCTCTCTCTCCCTCGCGCATATTAATCAAAATCAATTGACACGATGGTGTCGAACAAATAATAATAATAAAAAAAAACTATCTAAAATATTCTAAACTGCCGAGATAATTACACAATATGTGCTGTATACGTCTGATTCGCGAACTAATGATTCCTTTGAACCGATTCAATTTAATGAATGGTTTTAAACAACTGACCTGTCCAACACTGAACTCACGAGACGTCTGAATTGGTGTATAAAAAAAATCTGTAACACTTTACAATAGTGTTCTATTTATTAAACTATTTAACTTCATTATTTAACATTTACTTTTACTAAACCTGCACTTCTACAACATTGTTAATTTCAACATTTAGGCTATAGCCTTCATTGTTTGAAATCAAAAGTTGTACAGATTTGTTAACATAGTTAATGCACTGTGAAGTAACATTACCAAACAATGAACAGCTGTGTTTTTATAAACTAAGATAAACAAAGATTAATAAATATAGTAACAAAAGTATTGCTCATGGTAAGTTCATGTTAGTTAATATGTTAAGAATTCAAACCATATCCTAAAGTTAAAAACAAATAATTTACTCTAATTTAAATAATACTCTGATGTTTAAATCATTTAAAATGAGAATGTAAGTGTGCTCACCCCATTTTTGTTTGTAAGAAAACATTAGATTATTTTTCATATCGCAATATATATCGCAGAAAAATAAAATATCGCAATGTCATTTTTTCCCAATATCGTGCAGCCCTAGTTTACAGGTTGAATTACAGCTCAAATGTCAGCTGCAGGCATACTCATTAGCCTCTATCTTATAATCAGGACACACACACATGCAGAAAGGGCTCTAGAGAGTGTAAGTTCTTCAGAAGAGGCGTTGTGTAACACTAACGAAAGTGCAGCAAGAGGAAGAAAGAAAAAGGAGAGATAAACCAAGATCAATGAAAAAGAGAGAGAGAGAGAGAGAGAGAGAGAGAGAGAGAGAGAGAGAGAGAGAGAGAGAGCAAGAAATCGATGACGAAGAGGGAGGAAATAATGGCAAACCCCTGAACACTTTTGCTTTTATACAGTAGCTAAACAGATCTCACTCCTTCTTAGTCACTGAGTTTGTGTGTGTGCATTTTAACATTTTATTTCTGTATTTTATTGAAGCTAACTCATTAAATACAGATGTCTGTTTTAGCAAGAAAAATTAATTTGTTGCTGAATACATCTCTGCTGCATTGTTATCTACAGTGCCACAACAAAAAAGAAATGACATTTTACAAGAATTTTGAGCTTGTATTCTGAATGTAATTAAAAGTTAAAGTGGTCAGGTACTGCAAAATAAAGACAATACATCTTTCATCTGCATTATCTGCACCTAAAATTAAACCTACAGCATGACCTAAACACCTGCTATCCAATCCAATAAGCTTCATCTATATAAGAAAACAATATAATTTTAATATAAATCATTATAATATTCTAATTTATAATATAATAATACATACTGTAATATATGTGTGTGTATATATATATATATATATATATATAGTATCAACTAATAATGTATAAATATTCAATTACATATCCCTGTAGATATAAAACTATATACAGCAGAGGGGGAAGTAGAGGTGTTGTTAAATCCTTACTTTGTTACACACCTGAGCCAAAATGGCTGCCTTCTGTCCAGCTGTGACCCGAATGGCCTGTTGGGTACTGGATGCAGGACTTGATGCCACATGACCACCAGAGGTCTGTTTCCCAGAGCCCCCTGGCTGGCCAACCAAGAACGTGCCCTGAAAAGATTGATAATGACTTTGTCAACATAACCCAGACTGACAGAAAAAGGCTTCTGGGTTGTGTGTGTGTGTATATATCTTTGACTGGACTTTGCTTTAGACAACAAAATCACACACTGAGCTCAACATATTAAACAGAGGTCATTCAAATGGTGTTAGTTAGTAACTAAACAACTAGTATTGTCATGATCAATTCTACAGAGTATAATGTATGTCAAAATCTTGACTTTAAATGATTTACAGAAATGCATATCACCTGAGGAGTCTGTTTGAGGATGTAAGAAGTGTAGGATAAATTGGAAGGCAGGCTGCCAGACCCTGAGGACCCACTGGAGGAATGCGACCCTCCAGAACTAGAACTCTGAGACTGCTGGCCTACAGACAGAGATACATTTAGTTAGATGTTTATCTGAATACAGAAAGAGACAATGACAATGTTCCCAAAACCACATGATAGCGTGTGTCTGACCCGCGCTGTGTGAGGCTCTCAGAATAGCTCCTTGAGGGATCAGTAGCAGTTTGCCTTTGCCCGATGGGTTCTTGCTGTTGGTGGTCAGGTACAGCTTTGTTCCCGGAGGCAGATTGGCCAGGTTTGCCAAGTTATTTGCCGGTAACTGTAGGGTGGCCATAACTAAAAACAAAATGAATACAAATCACCACAAAAACAATTATTACACAAAAGAGAAACATATTATAGCAAGAAATAGTAATGCTTAATATGGATAAAATAAATTTGAGAAGTCATCAGTGAATATCAATTTGACCTATTATTCAGCACTTAAAGCTTCTGTATAACTTAGAAAAACATGAAACTGTATTAGCTACTTTCATGGTGTTTTATCCTTAACAGCCCATGGCAGCTATATGTTTTCACTGTTTGGAGAAAAAGCAGTGTGAACATACACTACCCTTCAAACTTTTTGAAAAATGTAATCCTTTTATTTATCAGGGATGCATTAAACTGATCAAGAGTTACAGTGAAGACATTTATATTACAAAATGATTTCAAATAAATGCTGTTCTTTTGAACTTCTTTTCACAAAAATATTAAGTAGCACAAATGTTTTCAACATTGTTAATAATACATATGCTACTTGAACACCAAATCAGCATATTAGAATGATTTTCTAAAAGATCAAGTGACAGTAGAAATGGCTAAAATAGACAACAGTTATAATAAACTTGTAATACAACACTACTTTTTAACTGTATTGTTGTGCAGTACTGTTAATGGTAGCACAAATAATTTTGGCGTAATCTCTATTGACACAATAAGATGCAGAAAATTTGTTCAACATGGACCTATACAGAACATACAGCAATTTCATATACCACTAACAATGCTTCCAATATGAATTCACATATGGGTTTCTTTAAAATGAATCAAAGTAATTCCTGTTTCCCCCTGTGGTGGCAGGGAGATACAAGTGTCTGACTGAGTAATGGTGTTTCCTAATGGTTTAGTCAGTGTTGCAGTACAGCCACACACACTTAGATTAGCCCTGTGAAATTCCTCTCTTAGCACAACATCTGCTGATCAGCCTGACAAACACTTCTCCAAACACGCAAACAAATGCACAATCTTGTCCCCCAACACACATTTTTGTTCTGAACATCTTAATTAGCATCCCTGGCAAGACAAATGCTTTCTGAACTTTGCGAACATACACACACACACACACACACTTCACCTTCTAAAAATTAATACATGCACACTTGTATTTCAAGATTGAGATACTAATTTATGAATCTCTAAAAACCAGCACCTATTTTAAACACCATATTCTGATTGGTTGAGATTGTCAGTTTGTGTGGTATTTCGTTTTCAGTGAGGACAGAAAAACAATCTGATGCTGGTAACTTGTCACATTACCTCTGGCTACATTTAGTTACTTTACAATTCGTTAATTAGTTGTAAAAAAACAACAACAACAACAACAACAACAACAGCAGAGCAGAAATAACATGAATTAAATGGCTAACTTTATGACATTATGATGGTCAAGAAAAATTGTGTACTCTGACCTCCACTCTTGCCACTTCCTCCAGACCCACTTGCTGCCTTGGTAACAGCATGCACCTGCTGTCCCGTGATGCCGCTTGCACCGCTGCCTCCTCCACTGACGATTGCCTTAGCGACACCCTGTGCCACCACTTGCTTTTGGCCCACAACCTTGGACACAGAGGGGCTGGACTTAGCAACCAAGATCTGCCCGCTGCTCATGGAGACCTGTTTGACAGCAGAGCCCAGTGGAATCCCCAACACCTACACACACACACACACACACACACACAATCTGTTACTCTGCAACTGGAAATACTTGTAAATTGCACAACTGATCTATCATAAATCAATAAATGAAAAACTTTTGGTGTCCTTTTGGTACAAAATGCAGTTTTATAAAATATTTACTGACCATCTTTCCTCTACACATATTTTAATTAAGCATAATCAAACAGTTAAGTACACTACTGTTCAAAAGTTCTGGATAAGTATGGTTTTTGCTCATCAAAGCTGCATTTATTTGATATAAAATAGAGAAAAAGTAATATTGTGTAATATTATTAAAATGTAAAATAACTGTTTTCTATATTAATACATTTTAAAATAGATTGTATTCCTGGGAAGCAAAGCTGAATTTTCAATACTCCAGTCTTCAGTGTCACGTGATCCTTCAGAAATCATTCCAATATGCTGATTTGATGCTCAAGAAACATTTCTTATTATTATGAATGTAAAAAAAGTTGTGCTGCTTAATATTTTGTGGAAACCACAATAAAGTTTTCAGGAATTTTCGATTAATAGAAAGAACAGCATTTATCTGAAATATAAATCTTTTGTAACATTATAAATGCCTTTACTGTGACTTTTGATCAGTTTTGTTCATCCTTGCTGAATAAACTCTTATAGACTCCAAACTTTTAAACAGTAGTAGTATATGTTATCTATTAAGTCTTATTTCAATATGAGAAAGGGTCATTCAGTATAGTACAGTACTGCCTCATACAGTAATGCTGATTAGTGGTTACACCTTTAAGGATCTGGACACTTTAAAGTTATCTTTAAAAAATATATAATATTTATACAAATCATAAAGAAAATGGCTTGACTTAAAACCCAGAGATCTAATGAGTAATATAAAAAAATATGCAATAAATGTGCTCAGGACTCTAACGTAACATAATTTTTGCGCAGAATGACTCTAAACAGGATGTCTGAATGACTTTGACTCTCAGGTGCTAAAAATGGCCGCAGTAAAGAGATAAGTAGGAGGTCCACAGAGACACAATGACCTGAGATATGTTTAGACTGCATGACCACAGCGCACTCCAGCTACAAAAACTCTCACAGACAGTACGGCCTACATTGTGGGATGAAACTATAGAAATAAAGAACTGAAGTATGGAACTAGCTAGACATTTTTTTTTTTGGGCATCATAGGAGCATCTGAATAATCTTTGAGCCGTGAGCCCAAATGTTTAGGTAAGCAGCTCACTAGGTACTGAAACACAGGCAAAGGACATTGTAGGATTGGTGTAGAAACACTCAAATTATGAAACGTAAATAGTCAAAATGAACATTACCATAATGATGAACACAAAACAAAAAAAACAAAAAGCATTCATAAAAACCTTGCTGGGTGTGGCACCTCCTCCAGTCCCTGTCCCACTCTGTTTCTGTGGTGACATGGCTATCATGTGACCGCCTTTCACTGTCACATACTGTTGTTGCTGCTGGGATGTTGCTGTGGAGACGATCTGTTGCTGTGGTGATGGCTGGGTGGGCACCTCTCCTGGTTCTTGCTTAATTATAACTTAAGACAGACAGACAGACAGAATTTTTATTACTCTGTGCTTGTCACATTACTTCAAGATGTGCACTGAAAAGCCATCAGTTTGATTCACGGTTCAATTTCAAATATATTTTCAGAGATATTGGATGTGTGATCCAATCCAAAGTTAATTTAGTGAATCACACATTCCCTTGAGTAAGATAAACACATGCTTCTCTGAGGGAGAGGATGAACATTGAGATGAACTCAGTGAACTCCTGCCAGTAGCACACAGCAAAATGCTAACTTAGACAAACTTCGTCAAACAAAACACCCCATATTCTCAACATCACTGTCATATCTCTCATATAAACACTCTTAATCTGAATTTAAAATCAAATGTTGTTCCTTTAAAAACTACAGTGTAAAAAAAAAAAAAAAAGGTTTGATACAGCTACTCATTCTTTACCCTTCGCCCGGGAGATTGATTGACAGGCAATCTGACCAATCATAAAGCTAAATCTGTTATATCCAACAAACAAACCAGACAGGATGAGAGTTGACTAATGTGGGTAAAAAAAAAAAAAGTTGGGTATTGACGTCGTTCCGTGATTGAAACAAGATACCTTCTAATGTTCATTCAAGTTTATTTTGTGCTACAGTGGGGAAAATACTTATTTGATCCCCTGCTGATTTTGTAAGTTTGCCCACTTACAAAGAAATGAAGGGTCTCTAATTTTTATAGTAGGTTTATTTTAATGGATAGAGACAGAATACCAAACAAAAAAATCCAGAAAAAACACATTATATAAAGGTTAGAGATTGATTGCATTTCAGTGAGTGAAATGAGTATTTGATCCCCTACCAACCAGCAAGAATTCTGGTTCCCACAGATTGGTTATGTGCCCATGTGAAACACAGATTAGTCCTGCCATTATTATTCATCCATCTTCATGATTTCTGAAGAATCATGTGACACTGAATACTGGAGTAAAGATGTTGAAAATTCAGTTTTGCCATCATAGGAATAAATTAAATGGTACGAATATTTCACAATATACTGTTTTTACTGTATTTTTTATCAAATAAATGCAGTCTTGGTGAGAAGGGACTTCTTTCAAAAACCTTACTGACCCTAAACACAAAGCACAAATTATTTTTGAAACATCTGTGAACCATTCTACCATTCAAAAGTGTGTGTGTGTGTTCTGGGAATACTCAAGTCTTCTGCACAGCTTGCGCAAAAGCAGCAGTATCATGCCACAGATAGATGTCCCATTTTAAACCTTCACACACACAGCTGCTGCAGACCTTTTACTGCACCGCCTGGCAGTAACTATTAATAACTACCAGTGTTAATTTAGCCCGCAGTGTCCAGAAAACATTGAAACACCCTCAGAGAATAACCCACATAGAGAGAGACAGAGAAAGATCGTCACCTAATTTGAGTCAGTTTTTGTTCAGTTCAACAGAAGGACAAACAACATATTACTACCGTAAATGTCGGTATGAATAAGATTCAGTCAAACATTATCTTTCACTTTATAAATAAATGTAAAGAACAACAGAACCCATATTAATATAGCTCTATAGAACAATGACAGACAAATGAATCCCTATTTAGGGATGTCTTCCTCTTACAAGTTTCATTACAGTGTGAGTACTGATTCATCATGCTAATCTACCTGAAGGGGAACTGATTGTGCCACATTGTTTTCAACAGCCTACATCTGTATTTTTCAATTATGGGTGATTTCACTCACAATACCCACATAATTTCTACTGATATTTTTTTCTCATCAACCCACAACTCACTTCAGTTGCTTTGTAGGATCAAGAGAGAGATGCTCACCACTTTAATGGACTGCTAAAGGGAAGCAAAGCACATTTACCAGTAGGTAAATTCTTCTTCACAAGTTCTTAACACATGGCTGGACTTGAGCAGCAAGAATCCAAACTGCGATCAAATGTGGTTTGCACTGAATAAATCCATTCACAGAGAGAGAAACATATACTCTATCAGTCTCACCTTGACCCCAGAGGACAGGAAGCTGCTGGTGTGAACTTTAGGAGCAGGTGATCGAGCACCATGGGCTGTGCTGCTCTGCTTGGCCGACGGACTGCCTGAGATCAACACATGAAAACAGCAGATATAACAAATATGTATGGCACTTCATCTGACAAACAACCAATTTCTAATGCAAGTGTTTTCTTCTGTACATATAAGTGAAATGGATTTTCACTCATATGTACATCAGCTTAACTGAGTTTAACGTGATGTCTGACATACACAACAAGAGAGAGGTCAGTTGGAAGATGAGGTTATGACAAGGCCATAACCATGTCTTGAACACTGCGGGGGGACCGACTAATATATATATGCTAATAGGACAGAGATATGCTGTGTATATGCTAATAGGACAGAGAGCATCACAAATGGGCGGGACTTTCACCGACTATGTCGTCATAGTCTGGAACTGCTCGTTTGGAGAGACTGTTTATGATTTTTTTGGAATTATAAAACAATAAGTGAGTGGATTTTTACCATTATAAGCTGGTTGTTTTCACACACTGCAGCCACAAAACTGTGTTCAAACACCTGAGTAGATGCACATCTTTTAAAGCAAACACAGTGGTGTTTTGTTTATGAAAGAATGTGCGTTTTTAAACTAGTCTGTGATTCATGATTACCCATTCATAATTGCTTCACTCCTGTACTAATCAGCCATTCGAACGAATCAACTGAAATAATTATTCAATGATAATAATTATAGTGACCGCCGCCACTACTAGCAGTTTCAGTTTCATTTTTAAAAGTATCATTTCAGTCATTTCAATTATCATTGAATATTTCTATAGGCTATTAAAATTGTAATATTTAAAACATTAATCTCAACATAAATTTATGAATTTAATTGCACTCATGCCACTTCTGAGCCTCATTAAACATCTGAAAATACACCTACAATCCACTTTTGTCTTCTTCTGTGCTACCTAGTAGCCTACAAATTAACGTTATTACTGTTTTCATATGATTGCTAACTTATTCTTACTTGTTCTTATTGTATTGTTTTAAATGGACATTTTAAAAAGCCTATACACATTTGAATTTGACATAATAACTGACATAGCCTAGAGTACTTGTAATAAAATTAGAAAATTTAAGGTATTAAGTTGTAATGTTGTGGTTGTTTTTTTTTTTTTTTATTTTTTTTTTTTTTTATAGAAGGTTACTCCTTAATTTTTTGACTGTGGTCCTAAATTTTTTTAAATCTACGAGTGCTCCTTAAAAGAAAAGTAAGCTCAGAGACCTGAGAAGCAATCACAAATGTTGTCAACACTATCCCTTGCCTTTTATTAATAAAAAAGCTTCAAGACTAGACTTGTGCCAATACGATATATCGCGGAAATGAATATGCACGATATTGTTATCGTGGGCACTTCTAAATACCGTGAATAATTATATATTACAAATTATTCAGAATTTGGAATGCATTTTAATAATATTTTTCCCATCAACTGCTCAAAATGAACAACACCGCTGTATGCTGCTTGAAAGAGCTTGTGAGCTCTGATGTAAACAAGCACGTAAGAGAAGCACATGGGGGAACAGTAAGAGACGCACTAAATGAAAGCACATTCACTCTCTGACAGCAGATGGCGCTAAAATGCAGCCCTTACCCTGTAAACCCCATAAATAAAGCAGCTGCTACTTTCTAAACCATTTTTAAATTATTTTAAATAGCCATTCAGATTTGTGTATTTGCTATGGTGTTCATCACAGAGCCAAATACTTAAATATTTAGACTTAATAGGCTATTTATTTTTAAACTTTTTTTTTTTAATCTGGACTACAACATGCCCTAGATATTGTTTAAAAGTGTTTTGATTCTTTATTGTTCATTCACACTTTACATTAGGGCTTCTTTAGTTAACAAACTGCCAATAAAAAAAATCTTCTGACATTCATTAACCTTAGGTATTCCAATATTTAATAACACATTGTTAAAATTGAAAGTTGCAACTGTGTTATTTAATGAGCTAACATGAACTAATGCATTAACTAAGGTTAACTAAGGAGGTCTTATTGTAAAGTGATACCTATTGGTCTTTATAGTTCTTTTGCACTTTAATGTGTAAAACTTAACTTTATATATTTTTTCTGTATTGCTTTATTGTATTTAAATGTTCAGTTATTTGTGTTCAGTTTTTTACTCTTAGTCCGGTTTAAGACTTTTTTTTCAGAGGTTGACCGAAATTTAAAACAATATTTCTACAAAGATTTGCATCATTTTGGCACAAAGCGGTTTTCTGTCTGCATCTTTGTGTACAATGGAATAGTTCCTCTGCAGCATTGTTTAATCTAAATGTGTTAAGACTGCAGCTCTGCTGTTCCATGCTCAATTTCTCCAGTATATGTGTGAACTGACAAAACAAAGGAGTTTATTTACTCCAAATCTCATAATGCACCATCCCCCAGGATGGTTGGCATGCTGCTGCTTCTCCAGATTTACAGCCTGATTTTCACAAGCACTGTTCTCCAGTAACACAAAGACAGAGATCTTAGAGCTCAAGACAAGCATATAGTGATTTTCTGAAGCTGCTGTGACACTCCGAGACTTAAAGTCTAATTAATTTCCATTCAAATAGGAAAATGAATTAAAATTACTAAAGTTGTCATAACATACTGTTATTTCAAGGATTTTTTGTTTTCATTTCTATAAGGTGATTTTTATTTTTATAACAAGTTCTCACAGACAATTGAAATCTGGACAGTGAACTAGCTTCACTCATCTTCATGTAATACGGATACATTTTCCCTGTAGGGAATCTTAATTTGTGGGCGATGCCTTAATAATTCATAAAAGCATGTAACAGAATATTTATATGTTGCTGTTAGTTTTAATTCAAACAGAACAGAGTCAGAACACAGCAGAGTCATAGGAGATTGAAAATTTAGTGTGCAAGATACAAAGAAAGCATTTTTCAAAGATCCGCTCAAATCTTTTAATCAAATGTTTGAATCATGTGTCTTACTGTACCTAGATAGCATTTAGTGCATTAAAGGCTTGTTTTCAGTTTCAGCATCCAAAATAAGGATTTCTGCAAGTTTTAGAAGGTAAATCTAAACTTGCTTAAGACCTTTTTAAGACTAAGAAAAGAAAATACCTCTGCTTCTGACCACTAGAATATGGAAATTGATTTTAATGTACCTTCTGATCACACTGCAATGTTCCTCAGTATTTTTTTTATCTTGTTTTCCAGTGCAAATGTCTACAAATACTTAAATCAAAATACATTTAAGTAAAATGACAGGAGATTATTGTTTCCTGTAAAACAGATCAAAATGAAGTGAGTTTATAATTAAAACAAGAACAAAGATTTCCCAGTGTTTTTAGAAAAGTCTAGTAAATGAAAGGGAAACATTTTCATACCTCATTGACAGATATTTGTTCTTGTATTAAGCATAAACTCAATTTATTTTGTTACATTTATCAGTTAATTAAGAAATTGTATATTTATTTAAGAGTGTTTAGGTATTTGTACTGGCATACTTGGTCATAATCGAATTATCTGCAGTGTCCTGCCTACACTTCAAGCGTTCTACACTTGACACAAATGCACTCATGATGCCCCATAAAGCTGTCTACATAGACAGCCATTAGTTTTTGAAAACCAGCTATTTTCTAAAGCCCAAGAAAAAAAGACAACTATGATTCCAGCAGTCATGAAAATAGTGTTAAGTTTTAAGTAGTATTATTACGTTTGTTCTCGTTTTTGTCCGTCTCTAATGGTCACTATGTTGCTTTAGCACCACAGCACAGAGCTCTGACCACCCACACACACACTCATCTTGCCTGAGAGCATGTAGGTGTGTTTCTGAGAAGACCTGTGCATGTGTGTTGTAAATATGTTAACAGAGGTGCCAGAATGCAGTTATAGGTGATACAGCATTTGCGAGAAGCACATCAGTTGCGCAGCCATGGAGGTGGAATTTGTTCTTACACACACACACACAGTAATGTTACATTAACTGCATTCTCAACACACTCCTAAACTCTCAGTGATGTGGTCGCTATGGCAACCTGGTCTTATGATGGCCTGTAAACCCACAGCATGAGTCATGGGAAAGAGTGAAGCTCATAGTGTGTTTGTGTGTGAGCATGAAAAGGAAAAAAATAAATTACTGAAGGGTGACCTTGTACTTTATAATTTGTCTTCATCATTCACTCCTGACACTCTCTCACTGTGTCCTTCCCATGCACAATATCTAAAAAAAAAAAGTAATTTCACTGTCTTCTCTAAAACCAGAATTTTGCCGCAAAGCAACAAGAACAGTCAATCAGAACTTGTTCAATGTTGAAAATAAAGGAGATGAAATAGAAACCAAGAGAATAATATCAGATCAGTGCGATTTATTGTGCGGTAAAAGCGACACATTGTTACTCTGCGTGTAGGGATGTGGGAGAGTATGTACCTGTAGCTGCAGGTGTCGATGCAGCCATATTAATGACATGCCCTGGTTTGTCCACGATAATGTAGGGGTTATTTATGACTGAGGGGCTGGACTTCATGTGCACTGGGGTGGAAGATGATGTCCGGGGGAGAGGAGAGTGACTAGGGGTGGAGATAGGAGAGCCTGGAACACAAAAATTGTGTTTCTATGATTAGATTTACAGTGTGAACCTCATAAACTTCTAATCATGTTTCAGAGCCACACAGACTGCAAATCTTTACAGAGCAGTTTCACATCTTTACAATGGTCTTCTTTTCTTGTCTTATCTTTATACAGCAAACCAGCTGTGTTTGATGTTTGGAGTTTCCTCAAAATGGCAAACTCGAGACTGACTGACTGACTGGCTTTAAACTATTTTTGAGTGTCAGAGAGTACAGCATTTTAATAAGTTATTGGGAAACACAGTCATGTTTATGTAAGTTCATGTCAAACTGCTACAAGTCAAGTATTTTCCTAGATTTGTCAAAGTTTACGAGTTTCACAGCATCAAATCTTTGAAAGTTAGGCATTAGTAAGTAAACAAGATACAACTGGTAGTTTGGTAATTTTGCATGCTAATCAGATGGCCTGTGATTATCCCTTGAAAACCTACTGCCTTTCTTTCAGTTGTTTTGGCAGTCAAATGCTTTTTTGTGGATATATTCATACATTAAATATTCATTCATTTTACCATAGTGAATAAGTGGTGGAACAATTGCTTCAGGACCAATTTAAAGTTGAGTTTGGGTGCCACTAGGGGGCAAAACACGACAATCATAGATAAATGTCAGAGATACTGATATGGTGGCATAAGTGTGTGGTTATTGTACAGAATAAGACCCAATTTAGACCAGATTTTATAAAGAGTAGGTCTGGCAAAGCAAAACTAGGACATATCAGACCGAGCTCCTCTTAGATATGCTGTCACTTGCTGACAGCAAATCTATAATGAATTATACAGGAGTTTCACAACTTTCTGACAGTCTCCTTTTCTCCAGAAAATCGAAACCTCCAGCAGAAAAAAGCCAGAGCAACATGAAAAAGACTATATATAGAGGATTTTACTGCTTGCATTTCAAGTCTGCTCTTCTCCACCTTCTTTGTGCACCTGTGAGACTCACCAGACACAATCTTGCAGCTCATCGTGATCGGCTGGAATGATTTCCCAGGTGATTCGGCAGGACTGGGCACTTGCCCTTGTGAAATTATCTTACAGCTGGCCGTGATTGGCTGAAAGGCAGAGTTTCCGTGGGAACCAAGAGTGATTTTCTCAGTCCTATTTGACTGTGAATTTCGTTCAGAACACGAAGAACGCACCGACTCACTCTTGACAGTCACACCTGGAACTGAAATAAAAGGGGGACGACAATCAATTTTGTAATCATTAGATCTAATCAATAATTCATTTTCTACACATTTAAGTTTATTTTAATACAAGTGACGTGGGCAAGGAATGTATAATGAAGATCTAGTCTTGGACTGATACTGGTTTTCAAAACACAGCTTCCACTGCTTATGCAATAAAGTGCAGACATCCTACTAATCCTCAATCAAAATAATCCCATTTTAAAGATACAATATTAGACTGCATAATTCTTTTGTGCTAGTATGTGGCATCTTGTGAGATGGACAAGCATTTGTGTATGTTTTGTCTACCTCTATCTGAGCTGGGCTGATCATCATTAGTGTGCTGAGAGGGAGAGGAGGGCCGCCGAGAGCCTTGGGCAGCTGTGGAGGAGGACGAACCAGACCCGCCCACAAACAGCAGATGAGAGGAAGATGATGATGATGATGAAGATGAGGGGGCAGAGGAGATGAAGTCATCACCTAGTGAGTTTCTGTGGAGCTCAACATCCACTACCTTTAGGAAATAAGATATTAAGAGAGAAAGATTTTAAAGATGAATCAAGATATATTTGACAGTTGTAATAAACCTTGTCAACACAAAATCATTTTAGAACTATAAAATCCTGCACTTTCGCCGTTTTACTTTGCTATGAGTGAACAACAACAATAAATCTTCTTTTGACACTTAACTCATAGCTCTAGTTGTGAGTTTGCTGCCACCTTGAAGACTATGACATTTTCATCACTATATTCACAACTGAGACCATGACCTATGTTCCTTGCCCATTTAGGTAAGTGATGTGCTCTTTCTTTAAGTTGATAACTGACAGACATACACAACATTCTTATTTTCTCATAGGATTTACAGTCCCTTTAGCCTTTCAACCTTTCAACCTGCACTGATGTGCTAATTTGATTCTGTATAAATGAGATGATCTTATGTAATTCTGCAAATATGTGTACATGACCAAGAATCTGCAATTTTTTTAATTTAGTACTGTCTTCCTGAAACTATTTAACAAAACATATATTTACATATATATTCCACAAGACAAAACAATATCTGAATTTACACAAATGATCCTGTTATAAAGCTTATACACTGGTTCTTAATACAAAGTGTTGCCTCCTTGAGCAGTAATGTCTATTCATAGCCTTTTTTTGTTGTTGTTTTGATAGTTGTGCTTCTGCAGAGTAGTACGTAATAAAAAGAAAATTCAATTTTTAGGATCTCTCATCTTAAAATAAAAAATCTAATTACGTAAACTTATAAAAAAAAAAAAAGGGCATGAAAACTTGTGAGCACAGCTGCAGTTTCATATAAAGATTAAGAAGCTCTGTGTGTCTTACCGTTTCAGCTCCCAAGGTCTGTAAACCTGTGTATGTTCTGTCAAGCTGAGGGAGAACAAATAAAAGATAAATAACAGAAACATTAAAAAGCACTCAACAGTCTTTGCTGCAGTGAATCTAAGGGGTTGATGGGTGGATGAAAATACTTTAATCTGCAAACTATTCTTTTTTTCTTGACATCTCGATTAATCTCCCTTTATTTTATCTTTGTTATCATAACCTATAACAAAAGGGATTGCTGTGACAACAGATAAAGGAGAAAGGAAATGGCAACAGATGGAATGCTTTATAAAAGTGACCATTTCACCTCTAGACTCAGAGAATCCCACAAAAAGGATGGATTCGTACAGACATATTCTATTATGCACAATTTCAAATTCAATAAATTTAGTAAATTTCAAATAAATTCTGAATGAATTTCCCATGAATAAATACAAAGATAAAGAGGGCGAAAAGGAAAGATGAAAAGGGCAACAAAAGGCTTCAAAGAGAATGTGTATGCAAGTGGTCAGTAAGTCTCTGACCTTTAAGTGGTGGATGATGTCGATACGTTTGTTCCGCTGATCTTTAAAGTGAATCTGCACACGGACAGGAAACTCTCCCCACCCTCGACGGGTCAGGTGAAATGGTGGCTCACTAAACACACACACAAGAGTTTTTAAGGAGAGACTTTCTCTCTCAGCAGGCTGAACTTAACAAATGCACCACAGGGCTGCATATAGTCTATAGGCTGCATCCTGAGCTAAGTTGCTCGTAGAGACCATTGTACAATCTACTTAGATGCTCTTGGGAAATGCAGCCTAGAGCAAAATTAATCTTCACTAATAGGGAAAAAATAGTAGTCAGTAGAGGTGTGCACAAATAGTTCAACACTATTCAAATTTTACTACGTGTTGCTTTGCTGGCCATAAATGCAGGGAATCCATGATTAATCCTAAACACAAACTAAAAGTCAGTTATAACTAAATGCATTGGGTGGTGCTGTGAAGCATATTAACAAGTTGATTGTATTTAATCACATAATATCATCGTGTGCCTTGCGAATTACTTTGATTAAAATGATCTTACTAAATGATCTCACGAATGGAATCACTTTTGATCAAATAAATCATTGAAACTGAGTTATAATATTACCACCACAATGAGAAATCACAAACACCAGTTGACTGAGAAAAGACAACAGTCCATGACGGCAGGTAAGCGCAGCTGTCCCCCGAGTGAGCTAAGAAGAGAGCTTATCTGACAGCGAAATGATCTCGAGACATATGCTTCCTTTAAGTTTCAGAGGGAGAGCTTTGTGTATAGGCCAATCGAGTGTATGTACGTTCTGTACTTTAATTGGCACAGTCTGCTTTTTTTTTCCATTTGCTTTGCTTGAGCTTGATTGCTTTTGTTCTTTATATATATATATTTTTGTTTACACAAAAGCCTAATCATAAGCTTGTTTAGAAAGGGTGACAAATTAGATTTTTTAAAAATGGTGTCTTTCTCCGTCATTTAAATAAACAAATATGCGAATATGCATTTTTTTTATGAGCTCAAATAATCGAATACAATATTTTTTAAAAAAGTTTAGGTTAAAAAGGTAAAAAAATAAAAAAAGACTTATTTATCAAGGATGCATTAAGTGAATAAAAAGTCAAAGTAAAGACTTAATGTTACAAAATAAAATATTTCAAATAAATGGTGTTCTTTTGAAAATTCTATTCATCAAAGAATCCTGAAAAAAAAAAACATCACAGTTTGCACAAAACTATTATGCAGCACAACTGTAAGTAAACACACACCTGACTTCCACAAGGTCATTGGGCTTGTAGCTGGGGTGCAGGAAAAACCAGACCTTCTTCACAAAATGATCAATACTGGGCTCTTTACGAGAACCTCGAACATACACCATCCATTTATGAGTGGACTGATCATTCTCCTCACGTTTATCAGGGGCAATATACCTGAGAGAGCGAGAAAACAACATCAGTCTAAAAATCAAACTCAAATCAATTTATAGTAGCATACACACATTCACTCATGCTGGGGAAGGTTTGCAGTTCATGACCCTGAGACAGAGAGATAAAAGCTAATGTGATCCTCCCAGTAACTGTCAGAACTGCCAACTGTCCAGTTATATTTAAACATGTTAAACATATTGAAACTCTTAATGACACTTATCTTCAAGATACAGTAGGTAATAACATTGGTAGCATTTTTGCTATGTGTCCACTCAGTAACAGCACAGATTAAAGTTCAGTTTATTTGCACGTGAGTTTATTTTCAGCTCAGCATGCATTATTTTTTTCAGCTACCTGCCTCAGTAATGTGATGTGTGCACTTCATTTTAAGTTTCTTGGGGGAAAAAAAGCATCTGCTACAAACATAAATAGAAAGTCGGGCTGTTTAGAGACTCTTTATTCAGATAAACAGCTTGAGTTTTTCAGCACACTAGCCCTTGAGTAAATGGTCTCATAAAAATCTTTAGTATCTCTGCAGGCAGAAAAAAATAAGCTTATATCATTGCTCATATGCACGCACACGCACACACACACTTGTGTCTCTCTCACATGCTCTGAGTGGATATTATGAGGTAAAGTAGACGAGGACTGTATGATAATTCAGAATAAATAAAGTTATATTGCTGCCTAGGGAAAACTAAAGCTTTGCGCCATGTGAAAGTTTATTGAGTTTCGTAAAAATAATACTTAGATTTTCTGGAGAAAGTGATGCATTTGAAAATTAATACAAGCTCAGAGAAATAAATATTGTTTCTCATAAAACCATCTGTCCAAATAACAAACTGCTACCATTCATTCAGAAGCTATTTCTTCTCTTGTGACAGAGAAGCAAAAAACATGATGGTTTGAAAAATTTGTTCAATCAAAAATGAAATTCTGTTATCATTTACTTGCCCACATGTCATTCTTCCTTAAATTGTATCGATCAGACTTTTCCATGCAATTTTAATGAACATATCTCCTTACCATAGCTGCACTTTATTCAAAGTCTTTCGAAGCCATACAACTTTCATTCAAACATTTCACTTCATTCACTGAAACCTGACACTGTATTTGTGTTCCACAGAAAGTCAGTCAAATAGTTTTAGAATGATATTAGGGTGACATAAAAATAACAGAACGATGAAGGAATATTATTAATATTATTATTAATATTTTTTGGCGAATTATCCCCTTGAGATTGCAGAGCTGAGAATAAGTCATCATACTCAAGAGCACACCAGTATTGTTCAGAGGAGAACAAACATCATTCAGCTTCCCAGAGGGGCTAAATCAAATCTCTCTAGTGCAATAACAAAGATTTAGGCCAAAATGCCTCTGGTTGTTGGAATAAAGCTAATCTACACTACAAACAAATAATTAAATGTTCTCCAAATCACCCAGGGTTTACACTGTGCGCAACAGACATCGTGCTAATATAGTAAATTTAAGCAAAGAGACAAGTTTAATGCTTCATACTTCGATACGTTGCCCACAACAATGGTTTTCTTCATGTAGAGTCGAGAAGCCTCCTCTCCTGTAGTGTGGTAAGTCACATGCTGCTCTAAGGATGATGGTACACCAAATGTGTCCTACACATGGGAGTGTAATAAAAAAAAAAAACAGTTGTAGGCATAGAGTAGAAGTTCTGTAGCATTTTGAAGCCATGCAATCCATCAGGGGTTTTACGTTAGCAATGTTCAATTTAAGGGGTAAAATAAGATCTGGGGTTAAAATTACTTGAACAGACTTTCATGTTTTGTTCTATAACATAAATAACAAACATTAATTGCATTTTTTTTTAATAAGCACTTGTGTAGCAATTTTTAAACATGCCTTGTACTTAAATGCATCTATATTCTGTTTTCACAGTACCTTAAACTGCTTTATCTAATTTGATTCTTTATTACGCTTTAAAGGGATAGTTCACCCAAAAATGAAAATGACCCTATGATTTACTCACCTTCAAGCCATCCTAGGTGTATTTAACTTTTTTCTTTCAGACGAATACAATCAGAGTTACATAAAAAAATATCCTGGCTCTTCCAAGCTTTATAATGGCAGTAAATGGTGGTGGAGATTTGAAACAAAATAAATTCTACATGGCTCCAAGAGGTTAATAAAGGCCTTCTGAAGTGAACAGATGCATTTGTGTAAGAAAAATATCCATATTTAAAACTTTATAAACAGTAATTTCTAGTTTCTGCTAACTGTCGCACAAGCCTTCACGAGAGAGTGGAGTTCCAGGGGATGATGTAGGAATGCAGAACCACAAAGGAGAGGCCAAAAAAAAATACCAGTCACGAATTAGAAGTACAAAATTAGGTTTTGTAAAGAAAAATGTTGGATCCTTTGCTGTAAACAAAACTTGGTTCTTGCAAGATGCATATTCTCACCGGAGCTTACACTACGCCTACATCAACGAAGCACTTACTGGGCTTCAAAATCTAGACCACCATTTACTGCCAGTATAAAGCTTGGAAGAGCCAGGACATTTTTTAAAGGGGTCATATGATGCAATTTCAATTTTTCCCTGTCTCTTTAAAGTGTTACAAGCTCTTGGTGCATAAAGAAGATCTGTAAAGTTGCAAAGACTAAAGTCTCAAATCCAAAGAGATATTCTTTATAAAAGTTATGACTTGTCCACGCCCCCCTAAAATGGCTCATTCACACATGCCCCCATGTCTACGTCACGATGTGGGAAGATTTGCATAACACCGCCCAAATATTCACACAAAGAAAGGCGGCGTAACTTTTATTCTTACTGTTGCCGCCGGCACCATGTTGTGGAGACGCTGTTTTGTTGTGAAAGCGAAGCTTCTTTGTTTTGCCTTCCAAAAGAGGACACAACTAGAAATCAGTGGTTAAGTTGTATTTACAACACTTGTATTCAATCAAAATATTCAGATGTGTACAGCGCATTTTATGGAGGACAAGGACTGTTTCCTGTGAGAGTAGCCTACAATGCCGGTGTCTGTTTCTATAAAGTGGGGCAGTTACAACTTTGCAAGGACAGTCTGGCGCTTCTGACACACATTCTGTAAGTACAAAGTACGTTTACATATTTAAAGAATTTGCCACTGACGATCCAAACGTGAGTTTTGAGCAGTGTTGAGTAGCGTTTGTTGTTTTCTCCGATCACAAATGCAGACATGGTTTTATGTTTACGCAGTTTGATACGCAACACAATGTGTAAAAACACAGTATAAGTCATTACAATCAGTTATGTCCCCACTGGATGCAACAAATGCCACGTTTATAATGGGTTATATTGTTTTAAGTAAGGCAGTGTTTCCCAATCCCAGTCCTCTTATCACGTGCAACGTTTGTTCTATTCGACCATAAGTGCCCTGCGAAGTGGACATCACAGGATATTCCGCCATGATTCCAGTTTGAAACGAGTGTATATGTTTCATTCAAAGGGCATTAAAGTGTGCTAGGCGTGAATTTAAATTGTATTTATTTACAGAGGTATATTATGTCACACTCGTCTGTGTGTGAAGACGCTGCAGGCAGCGCAAATCCATGAATGAATGTTCGGAAGTGAAGTAAACTTCAACAGATTTCCCCTGCTCAGGGAGTAGGGAGCAATGAACAAGGTGCAGGGATCTTATCAATCGGACCGCAGTTCATGCATGTAGCTCTCTTCTAACAAGCTGGTTATATGAATCGGGTGTGTTAACTAAGAGAGACAGGCAAAATATGCAGAGCAGGGGGGCGCGAGGACTGGGATTGGGAACTGCTGTGGTAAGGGTCGTAACATTTCCGTCACACGTTTGAGGCATTCAGCCAATCACAACGCACTGGATAGCTGGATAGCAGTGTACTTTTCAGAACGATGAGCTTTGTAAAAATCGATGCGTTTCAGAAGGCGGGGCATAGAGGAGAAACAATAATGTACATTATGTGGAAAATAATGTGTTTTTTAAACCTTAAACCACATAAACACATTCCATTACACCAAATACACAACATAATGTTCTTTTTAGCAACGTCATATGACCTCATAACTCCGATTGTATTCATCTGAAAGAAGAAAGTCATATACACCCAGGATGGCTGGAGGGTGAGTAAATCATGCGGTAATTTTCATTTTTGGGTGAACTATCCCTAAATTTAGACTTACATCACTTGCATGATAAGCTGTGTGTTTGTAATGAACAAACCCATTAAGAAGTATTCACTTTAAATTGTCGATTCTGCCAAAACACGAGTGCTTTCATTAGTGAAAAAATCCATCTTCTGTTGTTCTCTCACATCAAAAATCCACCCACATGTTTGTTTAGAACTGTTTTGTACTGTTTTCAATTGTAAACAATTTTGGTCTGTGCATATTTCTCTCTTGATTCAAGCAACATGCAGCTTTTTACTTTACAAGGCATTAATTAATGGACTAAACTGAATATGGATTACTGTGATGTTTCATCAGCTGTTTGAACTCTCAGTCTGACTGATGGCACCCATACACTGCAGTCATGTAATGCTACAATTCAACAAATATGTTCCAATGGAGAAAAACTTATCTACAGCTTGGATAGCCTAAACGTGAGTACATTTTCGGTAAATTTTCATTTTAGATTGAACTATTGCTTTAACCATGGTAAAACTTCTGTAATGCAACCTCTTGCAGTTTAATTATTTTACTACTAATACAATCAGGTTTTGCAGTACTATTACTACATCTTAAAAACCTATTAAATGTTTTGACATTGTGTGGGCCACTAACCTTTCCTGTGTTCCTGCCGGGTCGTCGTTCACGTGAAGCGCCATCCTCTCTCCCACTGTCCGTCTCCCTCTCCCCAGCCTCCCCATGTTGGCTGAGGGATTCGGTCTCAGACTGGACCTGTGATGGCGTCTCTGAATTCTGGTTCAGTGGAGACGAGGAGCGGGAGGGGGAATCGTAGAAGCGTTTTATGGCAGGATGGTTCAGCACAGATGGGTCACTCTTAGAGGCCTGGAAGCAAATGAAGTCAGTAATCAACTGTTTGGGCTTAGAGTCAGAAGACAGTTCTACAAAGCAGCAAACAAAACTGGATGTATGTTCATGCAGAGTGAGCAAAACAAAAGGTTTTTTTTTTTTTTTTTTTTTTTTTTTTTTACATATTTCAGGTGCAACATTGTTTGCCCACTTTTCAGCAACCTTGGTTCCAGAAGTATTTTTTCATTCATTCAATCCCATAGAGATATTAAAAAAGTCTTTGTTTAAGAGTTATAAGTTATGATCCAAACCAACCAGCTACAAGGTGAATCACAACATTACAAACTTTTATTTGAAGGAAAAATACAAATGTACAAGATTGTGTACTATACGACTTTAATTAGAGAAAGAACTACTACACTGCCATGAAGCATTGCAGAATCATGGGTAATGTATTTTTTTTTCTCTTGTTGAACATGAATAATTAAATTAAAATAATATTGACTGATGACTTCAACAAAAGCAAATCCCATTGATTGACAACCTCATAGATCACAGCAGGCTTGTCTTTAATGATTTATAAATCATTACTTAAAAACAGTTCCCCTATAAAGAAAATGAGTGGGATTTTTACTTCTGAAACTCGACTGTTTTACTCTATAGATAAAATGTATCAGTGCATCTAATCTCTATAGATTACCTCAGGGACTTTAGGCTGGCCAGCATTGGCATAGTAGTTTGCGACAATGCACGCTCTGAGCTTGTCCATCATTCTCCTGGCCTCGTTCAGCCTCTGAAAAAAAGAAAAAAAAAAAACAGATCAGATTTGTCATGTAGTGTATTACAGCTTTAAGAGTTTACTTTGTCTAGGTACGTTTTAGGCAAGATACTATGACTTTTAAATTAAATGTTGACACTGTACCCCTAACTGAAATTAAACACAGATTCTTAGCACTTGCAACACCACAATTAAAGTAGTTCCAGACAAAAAAAGCACCGCCAGTCCTTAAATAAAGTGAGTGGACAGACGATTACCTGCCCGATGACCTCGATCTCATGCTCTTTATTCTTCATCTCCAGAGAAAACTGATCCTTGATGATCGCTTCAATCTTCTGCACAGCAGCTTCACGGGCTGATATAAAAAAACAAAACAAAAGCATATTAAAAACAACTTGTGTGATACTCTACATCACTGTTAGTAACCTAATCTTACCATTCTGCTCCACCACTTTACTCCTCTTGTTCTCCTGCACTTGAGTGATGTCCTCATAGTCAGGATCTTTGTCCTCTATTTTCCTTTTCACCCCAGACATGATCACTCATTGGCTGGACTGCAGACACAGTACACAACATGCCACATAAACAACAACAAACTTATACAGGCACACAAAGGCTGAGTCTCAAAACTTAGTTAGCTGCTTACCTGATTACTTATAATGTCTAAAAGTGCGTCCTAGGTAGGCAGCTTGCAAGGTTTTGAGTCACAGCCCTAGTATATGAGCATACAAGTGTCATTATATTTCCTTGACAAATTGTTATTAGTTGTTTCAGAGGTTTCAAAATAACTAAAAACAGAAAGAAGACACTGCTAATCTGACATACACACAGACCGCGCTAAACAAAACAACAGCTTTTTAAGCAGTTATTGTAAAACTCTTACCACTGACGCTTTTCTAAACTGCACAAAACGTGACGTAAATATGCATAAAAATGGTCGGTGTGTTTATTTACACGTTAAACGTACGCTGAATTTGCTGGTGAGATCTTTAAAGGTGAGGTGTTTAGCCGTTAGCTTGGGTTGGTCTCGCGCACATGAAAGTCTCGCGCGGACACACTAACTCGTGCAGGGCGCGTTCCCGCTCAGGAAAGAGCGCAGCGAGCGCGCGGCCTACATTAGCTAGATCAGAGGATTTCAAGCTGGAATCCAAGGACCCCCAATGGCTCCGTGGAAATATTTAGATGAAAACAGTAAATGAGTTATACAATAAATAAATAAATAAATAAAAATAAATAAATATATCAGTACTTTAATGAATAGGAAACAAATCTAATGGTGTAATAAAAATTGGGTCTTTATACAAGAAACTCAAACAATATTAGCTTTTCAATTATGGCCGAGAAGAATCACCATGTTTGGAGGTCTGTAGACTGTAACATCTAAAAGATTAAAAGCCCCTGAACAGAGAGCACAAATATTATATTAAAATATTATGTATAATATTTTTTACATTATCTATTTTATTTTTGCAAATATCTGCTTCAGATTTTGGTATAACATTAATTCAACGCACACACTGCCTACCTTTCGCTAAACTTCACACATCTAGGCTTTCAGTTCATCTCACGGATCTGCCAGGAGCAAATAAACTATGTTCTATTTACATGTAGTCCCAGTAGTGTATTTCTTAAAATTACAGTCTGCAAGAAAACAGTATATGCTAGAAAATAGATGGAAATTTAGGCCATGCAATATCTGAGCCTGACCAAAGAGTGGCGCTGAAACATTTACAACAACATCTCATCATGAAGTCAGAAGTGTAATTCTGCTCAGGCATGTTTAAAAAGCAAAAGGCACACATGTACTGCTCTGGCATTAAATACATTTTCTTTTTTTAGGCAACTACTTATAAAAAAGACTGGCAGTACTGCAGTATAGTGATGGTATAGCAGTTGTATATTGTTGTATTTTGCAACATTTCTAATTTTAATTTAGTTTAACTTGATGTATTAAAATAACTAAAACTAAAACTGAAATAAAATTAATAAAAACTATATAGTCACATATTAAAAAACAACAACAAACTACTAAAAATGAAAAAATCCACAACAAAATTACTAAAACTTAAACTAAAATTAAAATGAAAATGAAAAAAATACAAAATTAAAAACTGATTCAATATATTAAAAAAAAAAATTTAATAGTATCTCAGTTATTACTAAAATAGCCCTGTTGTGTTCCATGATTTAAAAAAAGGGTAACACTTTATGTTAAGGTGTCATCTTATGTGTCATGCCCAAGTCATCCGTTCCAAGCAGCTCTTTACACATCAACACTTCGGCATTCATCACCTGAGGGGCTCCGCTTTGACTAATAATGAACATTAAAAGCACAAACATTACAGGAATTCACATTTTCATCATGCTTGCTTCTTCTCCTATATTTCCATTCATAAAGGAAACTTGTCTGTAAGTTTCATTTGTCATGCCAGAGCAAACTATTTCATTTGGCAACTGAAACATTGCTTCAGGTATGAACCTACAATCACAAAGAACCAGTGTCAAGAAAAAATAAAGAAGAAATCTTGAGAGGAATCAACACACAATGGAAGGTCTTTCTTTTCTGTTCTGCCCTTTTGCTGATGCTTAAAGAAGTTTAGAGGTCACCTTTAATAAGGAGCCAACTGAATACTGATTTTACTTGGTTCATTTGAAAATGCCTTCAGCTACCATTAACACTACTGTACAATCCGCTCTGTTAAAAGATTTTTACAATATTTAAATACATTCTGCATATTTGCCCTCAAAATAAGCACAGAAAATGCTAAAAGTCTGGGTCTATAGGCATGAGCTGAAACATGTATACAAGTACAGGACAAACAGTTTGAACTGAACTTAAAAATCTTGACCAGTTGTAAAGATGGTCATGGCTCCAGCGTTAGCTAATGAATTTAACAATTGGCAGGTATTATCTGGATAAGACATGAGCTCACAATGGGTTCACAAACGGTTATAGAATAACCAAAAAAAACCTGAACCTCAGACAAGACAAAAAATAATAAGTGTAAAAATAAAACAAACAATATACACTATTGTTTTTGAATATGAAAGTTCACTAAATGCTAAATGCCTAATTCAACCAACAGATTCATCAGGGTCAATACATATTTTGTGTTCAGTTAATTTTCATTTTTCTTTTTGTAGCCGTATTTGTTTCATAGGACACTTAATATATGCCATCTTTGTTTCTGTGTTATATAAATCATACAGGCATAGTTTTATATCCTATACACAACAACAAGAAAAGTTTAAAGTCAGCAAACAGCTGAACAATAACTACATATTGTCACTACATAATTCATATTTCAATCAATGCTGGCAACTCATAAACATTTCAAGTAATTCAGTTTGTAATTCTCAAAACTTCCTGTAAACTGTAAAATATGTAGTTGCTTTTGCTTTTAAAAGAGCTTGGGCAATCGCTAAGAATGGCGAAGCAAACTTTTTTTCAAAATGGAATTAAGTTTTGTTACAACCTGACATCTCCACCAAAGTATGAGGAATATAGCTTCGTTTTCCGTTTGAAGAATTTCAATAGAATCTTGAATAATGCACAGATACTCCAAGGAATGCCTGTTTCCGCAAACCACAAAAATGACGAGGGTTGTACAAACACATACTCCATGTATTATTATTTTACAGTTACATGAAATGTCAACATAAATCATTGCAAATTAACTTTTTTTATTGAGGCACCTTTGCAGATTTACAAAGTAAGGTTTATTATTTTTGCTATATTTGAAAAATGTCCAGTATTTATTATGCATTGAACTCTGGCTCAATTAACAGCTACAGTTTCATTCCACTGAAATGAAATGGTTCGAAACTGCATTTTTAGGAGTTTCTATTGCAACAAAAATACCAGGTTGTATTTATGAATGAGCTGAAAGCCAACTCAGTGCTTGGACCATCAGTATCTATACAATCCTACCAAACACCACATTTAACCCAGACAAACACAATATAAAGCTGGGTTTGAGAAACTGTCAAAAAAAAATAAAAATAAAAAATACATAGTATAATGGAACATACAGTATGTTGGCAAAATAACATTTACAAAAAATTCAGACCAGAACAGCTGTTAATAATCAAAATGATCGAAGGGCAAATCAACATTATGTTTAAAGTATATACAAACACACTTATATCTTTGTCATTGCAGGCAAAAATGCAGGAGACGCAGTGCTTTGGGTAAACTAGCTGCCAGCATCCTGCCTTACACGTTCAGATAAATTGCAGAAAATGATTTTGACAGACAATATCTATTTCCAGTACAGATTAGTACTAGAGCAGAGACTGCAGTTATCTTACTGCTAAACATGAAAACTGTTTCAGGTTAGTGTAATTTGACTACGCACAACCATACACACAAACACAAGAGTTTCCAGCAGTCCAACTCAAAAAAATCAGAAGCTATCTACAGCTATGAGATTGTTTAACAAGCACAACATAAAATAACACAGATAACATTAAAAGAGTAGAATGTATTTACATTGAGATATATTACTAAAAGTAGTACATACAAGTGCATGATTGGGGCTCTGATAAAAAAAAAAAAAAAGATCAGAAAGGCACGTCTTGGTTGTCACACTAAAGATAAGGAGACACCTAAATACAGAGATGATACACAGGAGAAAAAAATAGTTTCACAGCTGTACGGTTCATCAAGAACCTGACATAACAATTCATTGATCAAAATCAGAGCTGTCAATCACTGAGGTGTGTAGTTTAGGTTTTTAAATGCTTAGAAAGCTAAAACCTTGTTATGAATACCTCATACAGCATGTCTAATGGAGAATTAAGTGCTTTCTTTTACTTTACAAGCTCAGAAGCATAATATGATGTAAAAAGAGTAAATAGCACATTAAAATCACCTCAAGACTGAGCCTTAAAAATATTCCTGTCTGCAGACTTGACAATCATTGTCAAAATGCAAGAGTAATGCTATCAAACAAACAAAATAACAGAAATAAAAAAAAAAGTTAAATGCATAAACAAATGCACATTTTAAAATAAAAATGTGTGAGGGGTATAAAAATCTTAGAAAAGAATGCAAAAGAGTAGTCTTTTATTATCAATACAAGACTGTTGGCACCATCACAGCATCTATGTGATTACTCCATCAGATTAGACACATTCTCTAAATGCATTTCAGTTATGAGGAAGGTTACAATTTGCATACTTCCTTGTTCCAAAAAAATGGCCGATGACAGGGAACTGCCGCCTCACAGATAATAACAGCTTTGATGATGAAATCAACTGCAGCAGTTAAACATTGTGCTACACCTACAGTGCAAGTAGATATATTAACTGTATAAGTGACAGAAAAATATAATTTATCAATCAATATAAATGTTGCAAAGTTGTTTAGATGATTTTACTGTATTTTTAATATGCATGTAAGAGTCTACAGCTCCATGTTTGGGACAGTTTGCATGTGCATTTGCAAATGCTTTCAGGGTTTGTGTTGTTTTTCGCTGAAACGGTGTATGGTAACACAGCCATGGTAGGAAATGGGACGAGGCATAGCAGCCGTGCATGTGATGATGCCAGAGGCCGGGTTGTAGCACACAATGTTGTCAGAGGCTTCGCCATTTTCTCCCCGTCCACCCAGGATGTAGATCTTACCATTGCAAACTGACATACCACAACTCTCCTAAAAAAAACAAAACATACATAAATAAAATCAGTATATGGGACAAAATGACAGGAACTTTGAGGTTTTCACTAGGCTTCAGGTACCTGTCTGCTGAAGGTGTGGCCCACATGCATCCAGTGATCCTGTGAAGGATCGTAGCAGTAGATGGACTTGGTGAGGCCACCATAAACGTAGATGAGGTGATTGAGAGAAACGGCAGAAATATTGGGTTTGGTGAAAGGAATACATGCCTTCAGCTGCCAGCTGTCTGACTCTGGGTCATAACACTGGACCTGTAACACAATGGAGAAAGGTTGTTTTATAATCTTGAATAGCCTTAAAATTATAAATTATATAAACCATTTCATTTCATTATTTTATCCTTAGTTAGTTATTTTAGTATTGTCTACTGTATATACCATTATTGTATGTATAAGTAACTTTGCATATACTTTTGTCATTTGACCATATTTTGTTTTTCATACTAGTTTGTTTTGTATTTCTATGCAGAATGAATATATATATAAAATGATTGAACTGAATATATATATATATTCAGTTCAATCATTTTAGCACTTATTTAGGACTTATTTCAGTTAGCTGCCAAAGCAAATTTTAAGTTCTTCATTTAATATTTCTACTTTTATTTCAGTTTTGAGTAACAAAAAAAAAGAAAAAAGAGAGAGATTTTAACAGTATCAGTTAAGAATAACAGCACTGGGTCTTTATTTATTTATTTGCTTGTTTATTTATAACTTTGACACTTTATTTAGATGATAAAAAGTACCTCATATAAGAGATTTTGTTTTATATATATATATATATATATATATATATATATATATATATATATATATATATATATATATATATATATATATATATATATATATATATATATATATATATATCAAAAATACCATATTCACAATGGTCATAATGTAAATTCCTCAGTCATCTGCACAATGTCCTATTTTAATAAGATAAAAGCAGAGAAAAAGGCCTGCGGGCGAAAAACCAGAACAAACTAAATCTAATATTTGCACTTTTTAGTGCAAACAATCTTTCTCTTTGCTGGCTGATGTATAGATTTCAGAAAGATTGACAATGTGGATGTCACTGAAGACACGCACACTGACAGACAGTAAAGATATATTGATGAAGAGACACCATTTGCAAATTCTCAGATGACAGATGCAGCACTTATATGGAAGAACATGCAACATTTTGCATAAGAAAGCTTTGTATAAAACTCTATCAGATCCTTCCCTTTCATGTTTTTCTCTTTCTGCTCCAGATGGCAAGTAAAGAATGCAGTAATCTGAAACCTATGTGAGATGTTATCCGAGATGGCAGCAGTGTCCGAGGACAAAAAGCTCAGCACACAGGCCCACCTGTCAACTAGGTTACAGACCACCTGCACAAACACACACATTACATCTGCCGTTAGCAGCCTTTCGGTTCAAAATGATGCCCACATTTTAGGGGTTTCGGGTGGCATGTTACAGGTGAGTTCAGCAGGACCCCTCTCATACACAAATCTCATACACATACCAAAGAATCAAATTACAGTTTCACAAATGTAGTAAGCAGCTCAACTGTTTTCAACATTGATAATGGTAAGAAATGTTTCTTGAGCAGCAAATCACATATTAGAATGATTTCTGAAGGATCATGAGACACTAAATTCAGCTTTGCCACCAATTAAATAAATGATATTTTAAAACATATTTAAAGAGAAAAGAGTTAATTTAAATGTCAATAATATTTCAAAATATTAATGTTTTTGCTGTATTTATGCAATCTTGATAAGGCTGCTTTTTATTGTTTTTTTGAACAGTAATGTATATGAGAATTAAAAATAAGATACAAACATTATGACAAACCCTAGTGAGCTGCTTCAATGGCTGTTTAGATAGGAAGCTATTGTCTAAAAAAACATCCTAACAAAACCAAAACAAAACTCAAGTGAAAAATGATCCATATGAAACCAGTCAAAAATGTCTGTTAGCTGGTCTTGGTGCATGTTTCAGCTAGTCAAGCTGGGAGAACAGCTTTGCCAGCAAACCAGTTCAGCCTAGTCCAAATACGCCGCTCACTGGGGTTCGGCGCAGAGCCGGCGTGACAGGTTGTTTAAACTCTGGGCTGCTCTGGTTTTGGTCTATTTGCTTCATGAAGGCATCATGTCAAACAGGAAAATCAGATGACAGTATCATTTAGACTTACTGAAGTTACTGAACGTGTATTTATTGCATGTATCAGATGGACAGGTTTAAGGAAATATGGGAGGCAACTACATTTGCCACTGAAAAGTCACCAGGCCTAAACTGCATTACCAGTGTTTTAGGTGAAGGACAAAGACCTTTTGGGTTTGGAGATGAGCTCTGCCTAATTTTATATTGTGTGTTTGTATTGTGTATTTTAGCATGGTTTCTCACTCACTTTATTGGAGCAGCTGTTTTCATAAGGTTCTCCTCCAATGACAAAAAGTTTTCCCGCACAGCTTGTGACTGCCGGGCAGGAGACGGCTTCATTCATGGGGGCCACCTCAGTCCAGCGGTTGGAGAAGGAGTCATACACCTCCACATTACTGAGACAAGACTGCCCATCATATCCTCCAACTGCATACACCTGCAGGATACAAACAGATATGTTCACCTAGCTATCTAAATGAATTTAGATAATCCAACCCTAAAAGAAAACTTTATTCATTTTTAGAAAAATTACATGCACACAAATACAAAATACAATTAAATTGAATTAAATAAAAAAATTAATAAAAATAAAATAATATAAGTTTTATTTGCAATTTGAAAAGGGCAATCTTGCAAATGGTAACTGATCTGTGCATATTTCTCTCAGACAAGATTCAGACAAGATGACCTTTACACTGGAGAAAACTATTTTAGGATAGGGGTCTCCTATTTTAGCCAGAATCAACAGTTTGATGATGGATTTCTTTCTTACAAGCATGCAGTTTTTCACTTCATTAGACAATAATAGAAGGACTGGAGTCCTGTGGATTACTTGTAAATTACTGATGTTTTTATCAGCTGTTTGAACTCTTATTTTGACGGCACCCATTCACGGCAGAGGATCCATTGGTGAACAAGAGGTGTAATGCTAAATTTGTCCAAATCTATTCCAATGAAGAAACAAACTCATTTCATCTCAGGTGGCCTGAAAATATCAGAAAATGATCATATTTGGGTGAACTATTCCTTTGATGTTTACTTGTCAAATGAATCAGCTAATTATTATTTTGCCAAAACAATAAATAGTGACATTGTAATAACAGAGATCAAACATAAGCATCACATTTCCCTAGCTCATGGCTGGTGTTTCTCTGTAGCTGTTCAAAGACAAGCACTCCTCGTTTTCTCTCCACATACAACTTTGTCCTCAAACTGACACAGAAGAGGAAGTGTGGAAGGGCCACGATAACAACATAATGACAATGACCCACATTAAAGCTGTTCAACAGGAAACCTGAACTCTGACCTTAGAGGCTAAAGTTCTCTTATTCACTCTCTCTGATGATTTAAACGATCTCACCCGTCTTCACTGAAATGCACTAAAATGGCATTCATTTCATCAATCCATAAACTTATACTATACATACTTACACACTCTCTCACACACACACACACACACACACACATATTATATATATATATATATATATATATATATATATATATATATATATATATATATATATATACACACACACACACACACACACACACACACATTTATTAAAAGGAAAGTAATTGTATTCATAATGAAATATGATGATTACTGTATAGTTCAAGTTTGCATGGTACAAACACAATTAATTAAAAAAAGTAAAAAAAAAAAATATCACGACAGGATTAGAACCCCACCGTCTTTGCACGCTAAAAACTTCCAAGTTATTTTATAAAGAGCTGCACAAACAAGATAAGAGGATGTTGGATGGATATGGCAGGTAGATGGAATTAAATAAATAAGATATGCTATCAAACATGATTTCCTTAAATCTAGCTGTACACACATTCATCATCCTGTTATGTAGTTTTTACCCTGAATGTGTTTCAGCAAAACACTTAAGAAGTTCTTCTGAAATGTCAAGAAAAGAGACTCATTTGTCAAAGGGTTACGACCTGAACTTAGTTATGCATTTGGCATGCAAAAATGGGCATAAACAACATTCACTCACACACACACACACACACACACACACACACACACACACACACACACGCGCACACACACACACTTGCATTTGTGGTTTACGGGGACTCTCCATAGGCGTAATGGTTTTTATATTGTATAAACTGTATTTTCTATCACCCTAAACCTAAACCTACCCCTTAAAGAAAATTACTGGCAATTTTTGAATTTCATGAAACACTGTTTTGTATGTTTAAGCCTTTTGGTTTACGGGGACACAGGAAGTGTCCTCATAAACTATGTTTACATTGTAGTACCCATGTAATTATACACATTTGTGTCCTCATAAACCATATATACCAGTACACACAAACAAACAACACAAAATGAAATGCAAAAAAAATAAATAAAAAAAACCCTAAGGTAAAAAATCTGGTAGATGGAATGAAAACATTTAAAGTAAAAGTTCACTGAAATACAAATTCTGCAGCCTCATTTACCTCACCCTCATGTTGTTGTGTTCCACTGAAGAAAATGTCATAAAGGTTCAGAACAACATAATATTAACAACACTTATTTTTGGGTGAACTATTTCCTTGGAAAATGGAAACTGATTTCAGTCCTCCTTCTAAAGAGCTACAAACATCATGAAAATCAAGCAAATGTGTCTGTAAACAACTATAGAGGAGGATGGGCATTGGGCGGACACGGACACACACACATACACACACACACACACACACACACACACACACACACACACACACACACACACACACACACAGGAAAAGAGAGAATTACAACAACTGTTTTCCAAAAAAAAGTCTCAAGAGAGTATTCTGTGCGTGTCTTTCTCTCTCTGTTTATGAACAGAAAACATGCATCACATCCAAGCAGGCAGAATGTTACACCCCCTGCATGTGTAATAAAATGCATGTTTAAAAGATTCACAAACTCCTAAAATGAAACACCAAAAAGACCATCACAACAAAACATGAAAAACCCACACACAATTCACAGGAAGTGAAGCATGCTTCTGCATAAGACAAACACAACACAGTAATTAGGGCAGCTAATTTCTACAAAATTATCAGTTAAATGGCAACAGCACAATCTGATTAGAGCTGTAAACTTTTGATCATAAGTCCTAAACACACACTAAAATCTTGGTTATTAAAATGTGGCATTTTATGCTCAAAAAACCTTTTTTTTTTACGTTTATTTCTCTTAACCCACTGCCAAAATATTTTTGTCTTTTTTTAATCGTAAACCACACTAAATTTTATCGCATATATTCCAATGAGGTAAAAAAGATGTTTTTTAAGTACTGTATTTAAGTTTGTATATTTTTTTATTTTTAATGTTTTTGAAAGAAGTTTCTTCTGCTCATCAAGCCTGCATTTATTTGATCAAAAATACAGAAAAAACAGTAATATTGTGAAATATTATTACAACTTAAAATAATAGTTTTCTGTTTGAATATACTTTAAAAAAATAATTTATTCCTGTGATGCAAAGCTGAATTTTCAGCATCATTACTCCAGCCTTCAGTGTCACATGTAACATCCAGTCTATCACATGATCATTTAGAAATCATTCTAATATTCTGATTTATTGTGAGTGTTGGAAACAGTTCTGCTGTCTAATATATTTGATGAATAAAAGGTTAAAAAGAACTGCATTTATTCAAAATAAAAAAAAAATTCTAATAATATATTCTAATAATATATTTTCTTTACTATCACTTTTTATCAATTTAACACATCCTTGCTGAATAAAAGTATTGATTTTATTTAAAAAAAAAGGAAGAAAAAATTACTGACCCCAAATTACTGACCAGTAGTGTATATTGTTATTACAAAATATTTATATTTTAAAAACATAGCTTCTTTTTTTTTATTTATTTTTTTACTTTTTATTCATCAAAGTATCCTAAAAAAGTATCACATGTTCTGAAAAAATCTTAAGCAGCAGAACTGTTTCCAACTTTTATAACGAATCATCATATTAGAATGATTTCTAAAGGATCATGTGATAATGATCCTAAAAATTCAGCTTTGCATCACAGAAATAAATGATAATTTAAAGTATAATAAATTTGAAAAGAATTATTTTAAATTGTAATAATATATCACAATATAAATTTTTTTTTTTTGTATTTTTGATCAAATAAATGCAGGCTTGATGAGCAGAAGAGACTTCTTTCAAAAACATTAAAAATAGTAATGTTTCCAAACTTTTGGTCTGTACTGTGTGTGTGTGTATATATATATATATATATATATATATATATATATACACACACACAAATTTTTACCATATATAAATATGGGAAGACCACCAATTGGAATGGGAGATTGTCATGTTATGCAAGAAAGAAATGGTCTTTCAGCAGTGTTGAAAGTGCTGCAAACGTGTATCAAACTGCAATATTTGATAATTATGGAGAACAAAGAGAAGAGGAAATCTGAGTAATTCTAATGCAGGGCTAATTATGATAAGGAAAAACAAAGGAACAAACAGGGGTGGGGATGCCTAAAATAAAGCCAAAAGCATCTTTCTCTATCATCAGCCATTCAAAAGTAGCCTTATTTGAACCTATTAAAATTATTTTTTCCCCTCCAAGCAACACTTAAATTACAAAAAAATTCTTTACATTGGATGTATTACCAGTGCAACACACAGGTGCAAGTCCTGCATAATTTTCTCCATACAGTCACACTGCAGTAAAGGAAGTGTGCCTTTGATTTAGGAAATGGGACACTGGGACTGGAAACACACACACAGACACAAGCACACCACTCTCTCTCACCTTCCCCAGGAGAACAGTCATCTTATGTCTCCAGCGACCCTTATTAAGAGAAGCCACTCTGATCCAGATGTTGAGCTGAGAGTTATACATCCAGACGTAACTGCTGTTGATGCGTCCACCTGTAAATAACAACCACAACATTAACAACAGCATAAGCAAGCTGTACGTGTGTGTGGGTGTGTGTGTGTCAACTACGTACCCAATTTGTAAATTTGTACTCAAAAAGTCACTAAACCTGACAAACCCTCCCATTGGGGACACTTGAGGATATTCTCATTTGTAGAAACAACATAAATAATTTTGTTTTTCTTTATTTTTTAATTGTAAAAAAGCTAAATGTTTTCTGTGATGGTTAGGTTATAGTATTTATAACAGCCTAGAATAAAAACAATAGATGTCTATGGAATGACCCAATTTAGACAGACAAGTGAGGGTGTCAGTGTTGTTATTGTTAACAAAAATTTTTTTTTACATCTGAAATAAAATGTAAATATTATCTGAACAATTTAAATGACATTTTAAAAAGCTGCTTTGGCAACTAACTGAAATAAACAAGTTTATGTATTAAAAAAAATACTAAATCCAAAAATGATATAAATCATAAATATTTTAAGATATGCTATAATATTACATACATAATACTAAAAGAACGTGTGTATGTTATTGAACGCATTTGCATAAGTATAACATTTTACAAAACTGTAAAAATCACCTTGCGACCAAACATTCCAGGAATGAAGTTAGTTCTGAGCAGCATTTGGTTTATCAATGACATTCCTAAATTTTTAACTGACTTAAGTGTCTAGATACTTTTTGGGGCCACTGCATTTGAAATAACTGCATAACTTTGCAAACCCACAAACAGGTTATTAATTCTCCATTTCAGACAATACCATGTCTATAATTACACAAACCACAGTGCTTCACCTGTGTTCTCGTTAAACAGAAATGCTCCCTCTGAACTGAACGTCCTTTCTTGTTATCTTCTATGTTTATCTAAACCCGCTGAGGGCTGTTCTATTCTGTGTCACTTCACATCTCGGCCAAATGGCTGGTTATCATCCAAACAGCAGGTCCGAGACAAACTCTAACAGTCCTTCTCTCCCACACACACGCTAGACACCTGGGAGAAGGCCGTTCCACTTTAATTCTGTTTACAGACTTAGATAATGAAGGTCTGAGAAGTTCTCAAATAGCATATGAGGACCTTCTTCCCTCACAGTACCATCAAAGTCCCTTCAAGGTAGGTCAGTGCACTAGATGGTCATCTTGGTAATGCCTTTAACTATTTACAATGCAGGAAATACTGGTATCATAAATTTAGCAGCTTCAGCGGAGTAATGCTCATGAGTGCTGAAGTGAACAAACTCAAAATAAGCAGCTGTTTTAACTGAAAGACTGGGGGAAAGTAAAAAAGGGAAGCTGAAAGAAGGAAAAATAGGAGATAGAAAATAAATTATGAACTTTTTGAGGAAGTTCAAGCAGCACAACAAGAACTACAGTGCTCATAAACTGCATTAGTGCATTAGCTGAGCAACTGTCTGGTAAACAAAGACAGATTCAAAATCTATAATTAAAGAGGATGTTCTTGCTTTGACCTCTAACACGGAGTAAACATAATTAAGACTGGCTCCAGTCCTTTTAGTTTGCTCTTCTGTCATAAATATCACCTGACAAAGACCATCAGGCCTTTGTGACATTCATTCAGACTGACGACCAGACAAACCAGCATTTAAGATGGAGTCTGTCTCCAGGTGACACTTCACATGTTGTCACTAAGCTTGTTTAAAGCAGGCACTTTCAGGTGAACAGTAAAGCTAGTCATTAACAGAAACACTGCTTGACACATTCTGAAGGGATGTAGCTTCAAATCTATTTCAGATAGTCCTGAATGTTTTAGAGGCATAGGCCAATCAATTTGAAATCCGTTCATGACAAATTTCTTGGCAATATTTATTACAGCTCAAAATAAAATTCCATCTCAAATTTATAACATTTCTAACAAAATCATTGCAAAACAGTAATAAATTGTGGCCTAGGCAATATAGTCAATAAGGAAGCCTCATATATATATATATATATATATATATATATATATATATATATATATATATATATATATATATATATATATATATATATATATATAAAAATAGGTTTTATTCCTTTCCTTTCGTCTCTTTATTTGGACATTTTTAGTAAATTATTTATTTTCTCAATTTTATATCATTGCGAACATATAGAACTATTTCAGTGTTTTTTGTCCTTACAAAGAAAGTACAATGTTGTTTTGTAGAAGAGAGAAAGTCATACAGGTTGAGTGAACATGCAGGTGAGTCAATGACAAAAACTTTCATTTTTGGGCTCTGCTGAAGAAATTCAGACACGGGGTTTCTAGGAAAGATTTGGCAAGTAATTTAACACGCTAATAATATGTGAACTGTCCAGAATAGTCACTTTGGTGTATTTCAAGTCACTTTACTTGTACATGCTTTGATTTCATTTGTATCCAATGATCAGAAAGTAGTTTGTTAAACTGCGAAATCCTACCGGTTTTGCTTGATTCTATAAAATAAAACATTTGGATGGGTGCATAAAATAGTGTTCCTATGTATGGAATTACTGATCTAGCAAACTAGAAGTGAAGATTTTTGTTATTCTTGAAAGAAATCCAAGAGTAATGTTTATCAAAGACAGCTGAACCACCAAGCTAGGATATGACTTTTGACAGAAGAGAGGGACAGATTTAGTAAGAGGCCTCTGAACTTGACACTGGAGGCTGGCCAACTACAAGTGCACGCGAGAACAGCAAAAAGAAGTGTGTGTTTATGAGTGTGTGAGAGACAGAGAGAAGGGCAAACCTGACACATGAGAACATGAGAGTGAAAACAGCTCTATTCATGGAATTCAGACACACAAAACACACTCCATACTGCTTCATGTTTTTAAAGCCCTAAACAATGGCTCTAGTAGGAGAAGAATAAGAATTACACAATTCAGAATTCCTCGTTATGGCATCTAGCTTGTTTAAACAAAAACACACATGACCTAAAAGAATTTAGGTCAAGTTTAAATGCTTAAAACGTCAAAAACTCCTCAAATGCATGACCTGTACATATGGCCAGTGTCCCTGGATGACGTGATGCAATAACCTTACCAACATCTGCAGATCATTACTGGAACTATTCTGAAACTCTTGCCGCAAATACTCCTCCAAGATGCCGCTTGCCCATGCCAGTTAGAGATTAAAATGTCCTGAGCTCTCAGCTCGAGCAAACGCTAGAGTTTGCCAGAGAGAACAGCCCTTGACACACTGGCCGGTCAGAGAGGCAGCTGTTGTATTTTCCTCAAATCATAAACAGCTGTTCCAGAAATGTCCTCACAAACAAGGCATTTGCTAAAAGCCCTTACTCGTCTAACTAAACCTTTGACTAATTAGTCCAACCCATCTAAACAACAACAGAATTTGTTCAATGAAGCTCAACCGAACAATGAATTTAAAAAGTAGATGCTTATATTTTCTAAAGAAAATGTGAGTGGTGCTTGCCAGAGATGGTTGCTTACTGGAACAATTTTTAAGAGCCCATTCCCAAGTATCTATGATATTCTGATCCCCATACATGGTTTGGGTCCCGTCTTCAAAACTATTTTTTTTTAAACAGTTTTTAAACTTGTGAGGTGGTATAAGTCAGATCACTTAGAAAGGTTATAGCACACCTTTCACCCACACTTCACACAGTGATAGTCTTGTCAGTGAGACACTTCAGATGTTTTTAGAGTAAATTTAAACAAAGTAGTTCAAATTGCAAAAAACTGCGGATAAATTTGCATATTTATAATTTTAAATTAGATGTCACTGATGTTCCAGACAGACATCAAGACTCTTCCCTAATGTGTAAATCTGGGTGAATCTACTTTTATAAGAAGTTTCACATGCCTGTGCCAACAACACAGCTCAAAAGAGTGTGTGTGTGTGTGTGTGTGTGTGTGTGTGTGTGTGTGTGTGTGTGTGTGTGTGTGTGTGTTCAGGTTCCACAGAACTAGACTCTTTCTGATCAGTCACTGTGACCTAGTACAGGACACACCAGTACCAAAAATACAGAATATATCACCATGTCCTAACCACACTTTATCGGTTTTCAGCCTCAAGTAATTTTCAGTCTGAAGTTAAAACAAAAATACAGCATTATGTAACAAAATCACAACCAATTAGAATATAAAGGATGCTTTATATACAGCTATGACAAGGACTTTGGACCAATGAGGCTTTGCTGTGGGTGGGGTTACTCAAAAACAGAAAAGAAATTCTCTCGCAATTAATCATTTGTCACATAGGAATAAGAAGGTCTCACCTGACACAATGATGTCGTTGCGGAGAGCGCACACTGCATACTCAGACTTAGTGTACTCAGGGTGTTTAGCAAGAGACGTCCACTCTCCAGTCACGGGGTCGTAACATTCTGTGTATGGCAGATTGAAACTCCCCATTCGCTCACAGCCTCCCACCACCACAATGACCTCAGAGAATCCAGTAGACCTGCAGATGACAAAAAAAAAAAAAACCAACAATATCAGATATGCATGAGCTTTGAAGTGGTGACATCATCAGAAAGTGGTTATGCTTCATTCCTGCTAAGGTACAATGAGATTCTGCAATGATTCATTGGAGAATGAATCCTCTTCCAAGACACTGTCACAAGTTAGAGGCCCACATAACTCACATAACACAAACACTCATTTATTTACTGCAGTTAGAAGTTTCTTACTTCTAGACAAAATAAAAAAAAAGTGCATGTATTTAATTTATATTACATATCATACCAAACATACAAACCACTGACAAAACAGTTGTCTGAAATATTACAACACTATGTGATAAAGCTTACATCGCTGGCCTTCAGGGCACTTTTATGTATGTGTAGCACAGTAAAATCTGACAGTGAAGGTTTGGGTGCATTTTTAATCACTAAATCATTTTGAAATATGATTTCCAATAAAGACACAGTGGTTATATATGGCTGTCTCTCTTCCAGCAAAGTGGAATGTACATTTTCAAGCCCCGATAAAAGATACTGACTCCAAACACAGATACCGCTTCCAAATACAGATATAGACCCCATATTAGGATACTGACTCTAAATACAAAAACTCCATATCAAGATACTGCCTCCAAGTACAGATTACACCTTCCCACATCTGACTCCTATAAAGATACTACCCTAAAAATACTTCCTCCAAAAGCAGTTTCCCTAAATAAATACTGCCTCCAGAGCAAGACATGCTAAAACTAAACAATGACATGTTTTCTACTTCTGAGACTTCTTTTAAATCGATACTTTCTACAAACAGAATTATTTAATGATCTCTTCACTCATGATATCAGTCAAGTGAATGTGTAGAAATGGACTATATTTGTTCTGAAGAAAACGTGAGTGGTGCCTCCCACGATGCCAGGATGTTGTTTTGCAGTTTACTAAAGTGTTTTGAGTGGTTGTTAGTGTGGTAGGTGATATTCTGTCTCAATATATGACATCCCTTCTGCAATGCAAGTTTTTTCACATTTTTTTGTCTTAAATCCGATAGCTTACAAGTAATGGCACAAATCTCTTCAGCTGCACTAGTTGAGCTATCATTTGCATAAGTAAGAGCAAAATGTAGGTGTATTTAAGGACGGCCAGTTTCACTTTATCTGTGAATTGCATGTAATTTAAGGAAGAAGAAACTATTTCATGAGCAAAGTGTGATTTGTTTTTTAAGAGCAAATCATCTTATCAGCCAATTTTCAGTCACAAACATTTGTGTACCTTCGGGGTCTGGCTCGTGGCGACATCATCTCATTGCCAAGTATGTGATAGCGACGTGCTTCATGCAGCAACTGGTAACATTCTGGAGCATTCTGGATCAGTTTATCGCCTTCCACCTGCAAAATATAATCACATTCTGAGTGCTTGAACTTAAACTGGCTCCCTTATATCTAGCTTCCTGTAGAGTCCAGGTATCTAGTTTAAATAATCTTGTTGCATTACAACAATAAGGAAAGAGCTTTGACTTGGCAAACATCAACACACCTGCTGATAGTTTTCAAGTGAACCCCATGATCTTGATTAACTGGTTCAGGTGTGTTTGATCGTCATTGAAGAGAAATAATGCACTCCATTTGTACTCAGAAGTCTGAAATTCCAAGTTCCCAGTAGGAACTTTTCACTGGAATGTCCCCTGAAGTCAGAGTTCCGACTCGGAAATTCATAGGAACCACAACATCCCCAACTTCAGAATCCAATATGGCTGCTCAGTGCATCAATAGAAGTGAAACAGTAGTAATATATTGTTTATAAGCACTTATATTTGTCTGTGTCACAATAAACTCAGTGGTGCACACAGTACAATCCAACCTCTATGTGTGGACATGATTCATCTTAATTATCTTTGTAAAATATCACTTTTTTATGTGTTTTTATCAACTGGTATAGAAGTTGGTTTTCCAACTTAGGTACTGGAACATGGTCAACTCGGGTCTGACATCATTCCTAGCTTCCGAGGTTAATGGAGTGCAGCAAAACTCTACAATTCGCCAAATCTCTGGGAACCAGGGTTATGCTAACTGTTGGCCTACAATAATATGTCTCTCTGCAGCACTTTATTAACATCAGCACATTTGTCAAGCTAAAAAAAGAGCTTCTGTTCAAATGAATTTGAATGTGCCACTCACCGTCTGTACGAAATAGTTTGGGTGAAGGAGAG